>NC_137078.1:44744186-45027067 GCF_951640355.1 Cnephaeus nilssonii | reverse complement strand
ATGAAATTCATGCATGGGGGAGGGGAGGTGTCCCTCAGCCCAGCTTGCACCCTCTCCAATCTTGGACCCCTCGAGGGATGTCCAACTTCCGTTTAGGCCCGATCCCACCAGACATCCTCTGACAATCCAGAACTGCTGGCTCCAACTGCTCGCATGCCTGCCTTCCTGATTTACCCTAACCGCTTTCTGGCTGCCAGCCTGATCACCCCCTAACCACTCCCATGCCAGCCTGATTGATGTCTAACTGCTCCCCTACCAGCCCTGTTTGCTCCCAACTTCCCTCCTCTGCCGGCCTGGTCACCCCTAACTGCCCTCCTCTGCAGGGTTGATCACCTCCAACTGCCCTCCCTTGCAGGCCTGGTCCCTCTCAACTGCCTTCCTTGCAGGCCTGGTCCCTCCAACTGCCCTCCCCTGCTGGCCATCTTGTGGTGGCCATCTTGTGTCCACAATGAGGACAGGATCTTTGACCACATAGGGGCAGCTATCTTGATCTTGTGTATTGGAGTGATGGTCAATCTGCATATTACTCTTTTATTAGATAGGTAAGAGGGCCTGGTGCATGGGTGGGGACCAGCTGGTTTGCCCTGAAGGGTGTCCTGGATCAGGGTGGGGTTCCTTGGGGTGTGGAGAGGCCTGGGCGAGGGGCCTGTGGTGGTTTGCAGGCCAGCCACACCCTCTGGTAACCCAAGCGGAGGCCCTGGTATCTGTAATTTATTTACCTTCTACAATTGAAACTTTGTAGCCTGGAGCTGAGTCAAGCCTCCTGCTCGATCCATGGCTGCCACCATTTCTGTTTGGATTTGTTTATCTTCTAAAATTGAAACTCTGTATCCTTGAGTGGAGGGCCTGGGCCCACCAGAGTGTGTGGAAAGCTTGGCTTCCTCTGTTGCTGGGGAAACCCAAGCTTCCCTTCTGGTAGCCATCTTGGTTGGGGTTAATTTGCATACTCGCCCTGATTGGCTGGTGGGCGTGGCTTGGCTGATGGGCATGGCTTATGTAGCTGAGAGATGGTTAATTTGCATATTACTCTTTTATTAGAGAGGATAGATTTTTAATTTTGACATGATTGTAGGTGTCCCGTCCTCCTTTGCTCACCTCCATCCACCCCGCCACATCCTCTTTTGGTCTTCACCAAACTATTGTCTGTGTCCATGGAGTATGCATATATGTTCTTTAGCTAATCCCTTCACCTTCTTTATTCAGTAACCCCCAGAGGAAAACATAAAATATTGCATGCAAAAGAAACACAGTAAATCTTTCTTCCCACAGACTATGAAAAATAAATATAGCTAGTTGATAAAGTAGCTTCTTTGGTGCCTACTTAAAGGAGGTCTCTAGTGGAATGCCATGAGACTAGTTACCAATTCGTGAGCTCATTTAACAAATTAATCATTGAATACCAATAACTGCTAACATAGTTTGTCGGGGCCCCAATTTCCAGGAAATTGCTTAGAAGCACTCCTACAGGTAGACTGATGATCCTTATTATAGGTGAAAACAAACTCTCTAACCTTATCACCCACTGCTTCCCCTTACATGCAAACACCTCACCATTGATAGACTGTACACTTTGTTTATCTCTGTTTTACCATCTTCTTTTTCTTTAGAGTCTTATTCCTCATTCCTATTTATGAAAATGATACTGATTGGTACAACACTCATTCATAAAGCCTTGGTAAAATAGATTGTGCATGAGCTTTGGGCAACACTGCTTTAATTCCACATTTGCCACTTAAAAACTAAGCAATTACTGGCAAGCTATTTAACTCTCTGGGTCTTATTTTTTCATGCTTGCAAAACGGAAATAATAACCAATTCTTTTAAAAGTTTTTTTCTATATTAAATGAGATAAAACATTTCAAAAGCATGAGAAAATCTGTTCCGTACCTTTCCTCTTGTGAACTTTCACCATGCCTATAATTTTTATTATAAAATATATTTCTGTGTGTTTTATAATAATTCTTGTGTAGACAAATCCTATATTAGTGAATAATTTGGGAAATAATGACAGAGGAGATGTAGTTTATGTCTTTATTTTCTTATAGTATTTTACACAGCACATTTATTCATAGAAACTATATATTATAGATGTTTATATATTATATACATATATATGTATATATATGCACGTACATAAAGTGTGGTTAAAGGAAAAATAATTTTTATCAAATTTATAAATAATATAAAGTTGAAATAGAGGGCTATAAGTAGTAAGACAGGATCAAGATACAAAATATCTCAATAAGTTGAAATTAGAGTTTGAAATTTCCATGAACAAATTAGTCATAAATTTTTAACAGTACTGACAGCAAATTAGAGGAGAAATATCTTAAAGTGTATTTCTATGTTTACCTTAGAATTGACCAATTATGCATTAAATTTCTCAACCAAGTAATATGAACTAGCTTAAGTTAATTAAACTATCTTAGGTATACAATAAAATTACAGACTCGGTGTGCTTTACCTTATTCATACTATACTTTGAGCAGGTTGTTCCTTGTTGGAACCTCTAAACAGAACTGGAAATTTCCCAAGGAAGAGCAGCCAGAATCCTGAGGGCTCCATAAAAGGACATCTTCTATAGCTGAACTAAAGAAACTGGAATTTTTAGGTTGAAGAACCAAAGGTAGAACATGACACCTGACTGCAAGTATTTAAATGCTTGTCATTGGAAAGATTAAATTTAGTCTCTGAGATTCTCAATGACAGAATTATACCAGTGAAGAGAAGATGCAGAGAGGCAGATACTGACTTAATATGAAGAACTATAAAACTTTTAGAGATGACAATAAATAATATAGACTGCCCAGAAAAAGATTGAGTTTCTATCAACTGGGAGGTTGAGATTAGGGAAGTATCTAATAAAGATGTGATAAGGTAGATTCTTTATTTTTTTAAATATATTTTTATTATTGCCCTAACCAGTTTGGCTCAGTGGCTAGAGCATCGGCCTGTGGACTGAAAGGTCCCAGGTTCAATTCTGGTCAAGGGCATGTACCTTGGTTGTGGGCACATCCCCAGCAGGAGGTGTGCAGGAGGCAGCTGATCAATGTTTCTCTCTCATTGATGTTTCTAATTCTCTATCCCTCTCCCTTCCTCTCTGTAAAAAATCAATAAAATATATTACATATATATATTATTGATTTCAAAAAGGAAGGAAGAGGGATATATAGAGAGAAACATCAATGATGAGAGAAAATCGTTGATTGGCTGCCTCCTGTACGCCCCCTACTAGGGGGGATCGAGTCTTCAACCCAGGCATGTGCCCTTGGCTGGAATCAAACCCGGAACCCTTCAGTCCGCAGACCCACGCTCTATCCACTGGACCAAATCGGCTAGGGCAATAAGGTAGAATCTTTAGAGTGAGAAGTTCAGTTAGATAATATCCAACAATTGTGTGAAGACTGTTTAAAACAAGATTTAAAACTAAAAATATATTAAATACTCATCTAAGTTAAAAATTTCAAAGGTAAGTATATTAGCCGTGTATTAATGTTCCTGAGTGCACATGAGGGTAACAAATTAATATAAAGACAAGAGAAGAAGAAAAAAGAATAACAGATTTCTACAAGCAAACATTTAAAAAATATTTGTAACTTTGGAAAACAAACCAAAATCCACATTCATGAAACATTAAAACAACTGGTTCCATATCTGTTACGGTGCTTATAGGTCCATTAACCTAATTAACTCTGAAATCTAGTAATTAACTGACCCGTGAAGTCACAAGCCAATGAATGCATGAACTTTTCAAGATTGAAGAAAAAAAAAAGTCACTGATTTATGCTCAATGATTCCATCCTTAGGAAGTGCATTCAGACCTTGAATTCTGCATGAAGTTATGTGAATTATACAATTAGGCAATATGCATTTAGCTACAGTCAACAGAGTTCTGATTTGCCTGCCAATTAGGGCTGCATGTTGACTACCACTTAAGTGAAATATGATGTGGAGGGTAAAAGACTACCTCATCAAGTCTACATCCGTCTTTTTTCTAACAGATTCAAGGCTATGTTCCGTGGGCAATTAAATCACAAAATGCTAGACACAGTGTGACCTCCATGGCAAGTATCAGTGTATATATTCACTTCCTAGTTGACAAGCAGAGCAGTTATTTTATAGAACTTCAAGTGGTATGCAGTTCCAAGTCTCCTACAGAAACACGCAGGATAAAAACTCCAAATAGCTCTGGGTTTGATTAAAAAGAAAGAAAAGGTGGGGCTTGAAATGCTTGATTGAGGAACAGGTGAGGTTAAAAATGACTGAAGAGTTACTGAACTCATTGTGACATGTTTTAAATAATGGCCGGAAAATACAAGGGCACGTGCAGTGCAGTTCAATCTTTCCCACTCGTTAATAGAGGGGATACAGAGGTCACTGCTGTGCAAAGAGAGTTGACTAATCCCTCCGATGCATGGTGTATCCAGTCCCTCTTTTATTTAATTTTGTGGAGGAAAGCTGGTCTGAATTAGGCCTTCAGTAATTACTGTAGGGACCTGACACAAACCTTAACAAGTCCCATAATGTCCTATCTATATATCAGGCCAATGATTACATACTAACTTGTGTGGTTGGGCTGTAGATATTTTGCTGTTCACTCAGAAACTTCTTTGAATTATTTTACATTTCACACAACGCCAGAGAAAATAGCTGTGCAAATTAGAGAAATAAAGAGAATACCACCCAAGGGGGGGGGGGGGTGTGGTAAAAGCTGATTCTTAATGCTAAGTGAAATGTGAGCGATTCCATCTTTAAAGCCTGAAATTGTGCTTGAAGTTACAATTATACTCTTCCTGGTATTCTAAGGTATTATAGAAAGAGATGCAATAGGTTTCTTAAAAGAGAACAGGACTGGAGACAGCCTTATAGGTAAGACCCAGACTGGCAGTCTATTCTAAGAAAGGCAGTAACGTATAAAGGAGTAGATGCCATTGCTCTGGGCAGAGATGAAAAGAAAGAAGAAACGGGTAGTTATCAGAACAACTTCAATTCATGCTGCAGTATTTAACACAAATACAAGGACAAGGCAACCTGACACTTAACTCCTTCTCCCCAATTATACTGAATGTTCCTAAATAAAATACACATATTAGTATCTTGTATGCTATCCTTGGTGTAATGCCGAGCCCAGGACATGTTGTTAACAAGGCCATCACTATCAAATATTTCTTTATATCAGTAGCAATTTCTGCCTTCTGACTTGGAGAAGACATTTCTTTTTTTCTTCTATTTGCTTACTCATCACTAGAAGGTTAAAGTGATACTAGTTTTGCTTCTTTCGATCAAATTCGTCCCACATTTGTTACTGATTTTTCCTATACAGATTTTATTAAAATATGTGAAAATAGAATCTGTGTTAAACATGACCTGGAGATGACCTTAAGCAGAATGAAATCAAAACCATTTTCCTTCTTTTTTAGTTACCAGGTTTTCATCCCTTGCTTAACTAGTCATAGCAAAATGTGCTTCTTCCCTCCCTCAAAACACATCATTGTGTCAAAAATGATGAAAATAGTGTAATGCTAACAGAATACAGAAGCTCGCTAATAGTATTTATTTATTGCTCAACATATGTTTCTCTTACTTTTGTTTTGTAAATCTCGTAGATTTAAAATAAACTACTAGACGGGGATGAGAGGTTGCAGTTCTACCTCTATAAATAATGCAGCTTACAAATGCAAATGTTTCTTGCAGTCCAATGTTTCAAGGACCAATTTTTTGCAGCTCTTTTGGGAGAAAGAGGTTTTATACATTTCCTTTTCATTTTTTAATGTCTGCAATTTGAATTTTAAAAAATTATTTACAAATTGAGCCTTATATTTCTGATTTACTAAAGAAATACACTAAATACTATGTTTTAAGAGAAGAGCATTGAAATCAGGGTAAGGATGTGCTTGCAATTTACTTTCAGCTTGCAAATATACATATTTTTAAAATAGCCTCTGGGGGTATTGCAATCACTTTTATGATATTTTTACCCTAAAAATTGTTTATAGATTTAATCTGTGCAATACAATCAAAACCATACATCCACATAGAGCCTTTACAAATACATTCTTTGGACACTGATTATAGAAAAACTTACTAAAAAGCTTGACAACATTTTTAAAAAGTTAGATCAGAGTAGAAAGCAACCTTGAATAATTTACCCTAAACTCTCCAAAATATCAATGCAGCATAGAAAAAGATTTGGTCTTCAAACCCTGTCTGTTAATGTCTTTGTACATAGTTGTTCTTTTGTTTGTTTGTGGGCAAAAAAAAAAA
This sequence comes from Cnephaeus nilssonii, assembly GCF_951640355.1. NCBI lineage: Eukaryota > Metazoa > Chordata > Mammalia > Chiroptera > Vespertilionidae > Cnephaeus > Cnephaeus nilssonii. The sequence continues at coordinate 45,020,803 of NC_137078.1, read as the reverse complement.
AAAAAAAAAAAAAAAATCACTGCCACTGTTGAAAGGAACCTTGAAAGAAATTTAGTTATAAGAAGCCCCAAGGTCACTTGAAGCAGGACCATGACAAACTTTAATAGTAAGTGAATAAAAATGAAATACACATACAATTTTACTGAGAGTCAGCATAACTTAGAAACCAAAATGAGGCATTCAGGTATTTGTTCCTTTGAGAAAACAAACTAAAAAAATGTTATTAGTTTGGAAGCTAGTTACAATAGAATTACAGGAGGGGTGTAAGAGAGAGAAGGAAGAAAGAAGACAAAGGAAGGAAGGAAGGAAGGAAGGAAGGAAGGAAGGAAGGAAGGAAGGAAGGGAGGGAGGGAGGCAGGCGAGAAATAATAAATAAGGAGGGAAGGAAAATAATGAAAAGGAAACTGGGGGGAAAGAAAGCAAAATCCTATATAATAAAGAGCTAATATGCAAATGGTTGCCATGCCCTCGAGCCCTCGTGATGGGCCAGGAGACCAGAGGACAGGTGGGGGACTGAGGCCACATCCCCCTCCCCAGCGCCAGGGCCAGGGGACCTGAGGCCATGCCCCCTGCCCTGGGGGACCAGAGGCTGCACCGGGGGACCTAAGCCTGCGCCTCCCACCCAGTGGGGCTTGACCAGGGACCTGAAGCTGTGCCCCCCGCCCAGCAGAAATTGACAGTGGTGGTGCCGGCCAGGTCTGGGTCTTGCACAATTTCGAGATGCGCGGGTGGGTGGGGACTTGACTCTGGGTCCCATGGCGCGCCCCAGATTCTGACAGGAGGGAGATTTTCATATACATTTTACTAATTTTCTTTCATCTCTGATACTTCTATTATAGAAAAAGGGAATATAGCAATGTTAAAATATTTGCTCTAATTAATTCCCCTTTAGTGTGCACGAATTTCGTGCACTGGGCCACTAGTTAGTGAAATACCGTATTTTCCGGCATATAAGACGATTGGGCATATAAGATTTTCCTGGGTTAAAAAGTCATCTTATACGCCAGAAAATATGGTATATATATGTATGTGTGTATGTGTGTGTGTGTGTGTGTGTGTGTGTGTGTATACCATATTTTCCGGCGTATAAGATGACTTTTTAACCCAGGAAAATCTATACGCCCAGTCGTCTTATATGCCGAAAAATACGGTAAAATACTGTTATTTGGGTATTTGTTCACTGAAAATACTTCATATGACATCACATGTAGTGACAGATATGGAAACACATTCTTGTTTGGATTCTTATTAGTAACTAGTGTCCCTCAGCCCAGCCTGCACCCTCTCCAATCTGGGACCCCTCGGGGGATGTCCAACTGCCGATTTAGGCCTAAACCGGCAGTCGGACATCCCTCTCACAATCCGGGACCGTTGTCTCCTAATCACTTGCCTGCCTGCCTGCCTAATTGCCCCTAACCGCTTCTGCCTGCCAGCCTGATCACCCCTTAACTGCTCCCCTGCCAGCCCTATCACCCCCAACTGCCCTGCTCTCCTGGCCTGATCTCACCTGCAACTGCCCTCCCCTGACAGCCATCTTGTGGCAGCCATCTTGTGACGACACAGGGTGGCCATCTTGTGGTGGCCATCTTGTAACGATGCGAGGGAGAGACACCATCTAGGCTTTTATTAGTATAGATTATTTTTTAAAAGGAAGAGGACAATATTTTTATAGAGGCATATCTCCATATAAAAGACAAGAAATACAAGAAAAAAATGAGTAAATAATTAAAATTTTATGTCATCAAACTTAAAGAATTCTGAAATTTATTGTTTAAATGTGTCTTTCATTCATAGCATAGCATGTCATGTATGGTCACTTCTGAGCTTTCACTACTGCTAGTTTCTCAGATGGCTCTTCAATGGGCTGAAGAGAATGAGGGTGGCAGAGAGCCTTGAGAGTCAGCAAGTCCAGGTTCTGTTGCAGAAAGTCACCTTTCCCTCCTTCCAGAGATTGCTGCCTCTGGTACTGAGTGAGGTGGGCTAGAAGGCCCCATCAGTTCTGCCTGAGGGCAGACTCTGCCTCACAATATTCACTTCCAAGCTCCCCTCCAGGTGGTAGAGTCTTTCTTGGCCTGTTCTGTAGCTTACTGTCCCTGTCCCAAACTGCTTCCTCCTCCTTCCCTTTACAGGTGAGAATCTAATATCTACCATCCTCCACACCCCATTTCAGCCTCTACTTCCAGAAAACCCAACCCATAAAAGTTGTTATACTAAGCTTTAAATATTAAACTATGAAATGGGAATCATGATTTTTCACATTCATTGAGTGTTTTTAACACTCATTGTACTCTATTTAGAGGACTGTAAAAAACATTTTCTATGTATGACCTCCCCCCCACAATTTAATCTTTACCATCCTATCAGGTTCAATGTTTATATCCACATTATAGATGAAGAAATCATGGCAGAGAGAAGTTCAAACTGTGAAGTCTATCTACAATGGATAAAACTGAGAATCAGATCCTGGTAGTCTAAGTCAAGAAACCATGTTATTAATTTTGTAATAGGTACAATTCTTCAAAAATAGATTTTTTAAAAAATGGTATACCTGGTCCCAAATAACCAGATGAAAATATGAAAAATGTCATAACTCAGACATACCCATGCATGATTCCATGTAGTGGAATATTATGGTAAGCAATATAAAATTTCAACTTTCATAGGGATGTTTTAATTTTTTAAAATTTTTTATTTTATTGATTTCATAGAGGAAGAGAGAGAGATAGAAACATCAATGATGAGATAAAAGCATTGATTGGCTGCCTTCTGCATGCCCCCTACTGAGGAACGAGCCCCCAACCCAGAAATGTGCCCTTGACCAGAATCAAACCAGGGACCCTTCAGTCTGCAGGCCAATGCTCTATCTACTGAGCTAAATCAGCCAGGGCATAGGGATGTTTTAAATTGAAAAATTCAGCAAACATTTAATATACAAATGACTGTAATACAAGCACTGTGCTAGGTGTTGAGGAAATCAATGGGGAAAGAAAATGACTACTACCTTCAAGAAGCAGAATTCTCATAACAAAAGGAATATAAACCAACAATTTTAGTTCAGTGTATTAGGTGCTAAAATGAAGGTACAAAATATAAAAGGTTCATAAAAGAAAGAAGCAATAGCTCTCTCTCTGGAGAAGTCAGAGAAGACTAATTTCTCACAGGATGGAGGCTTGAGTTAAGACATGAAAGTCAGGGCTCATTCCTGGCAAAGGTAACAGGCCAGAAAAGGTGCAAAGGCATGAGCAGGTGTGGTGTGAGGAAAGGCAGGTAAGCCACCCCGAGTGCAGGATATTCTCTGACAACTGGGCCATATCTTTTGGGTGGCCGTTTCCTTGATGGCCTGACCACCTAAACTATAACTATTTCACAACCATCTACTTTTCATTCTGGTTCTACATGCTCTTTATTTAAGAAGTAGCAGAAGGATAATGCTGCTTGATTCCATACCACATTCAAACTAACTGCAAAGTGTAAGAAGAAAACAACCCTGACCTCATCCCACTCTCCCCCCTCACAAGCCTCCAGACATGCTAGACCCCTGCTCTGTGCCCCCACAGCACTCACACAACTTCTCCACTGAGAGCACTTGCCGTTCTTTATTGTTTTTGCTCAACTCAAAGTCTTCCCCACTAGACTGCAAAATCTCCTTGGCAGGAACCATCTCTAGGTTGCTCTCCGTTGAAGGAATCACCAGTGTTTAGAAGTTAGCAGGTTCTTAACCTTTTGCATTTGGATGTCGAGTGTGACTCGACAGGGTTAGCATCGGTAGCAGCTCAAGAAAAAAACAAGCGAGTGCAAAGGGTTAATAAATGTGTGTTAAATGAATGAATACATGTGTATTCAATGAATAAATGAGAGAGAAAAAATGCTGAGATGTCCTAAGTTTAATTCCAGCAGGTTGGAGTGTAGGAGGAAGAGACAAGGGAAGTAATCAGTTAGCAGCCCTGCACAGAAACAAAATATTGACTGCACTCCTGGATGATGTTGAAACTTGGAGTCAACTTTCAGGCAGCTATTTCGGCGTTTATCTAGAAAGAATAGCTGACCACCAGAGGCCACTTCGTCCTGTATGAACTTTCCAGACTGTTGCCCATCAGTTATTTCTTCCTCATCTATAGCCAATGTAAATTCTTTCAAAACAACTTCCATCTATCTTCCCCATTGTAACCCCAGAATGACAGACGTGTTTGTCTTCTCCATCTATCTTTGGTGCTGCTGGTTTAGACTGAATGCCCCAGGGCATGGTCCTTTCTCAATAAGTCCATTATTTCAGGACAAATTTCAGCCTCATAGCGTTTGTTTGTTTGTTTGTTTGTTTAATAGAAATAAGGCATTGTTTGCTATCATTTATTTATAAAATTAACAAATATTTATAGAGCACTTACTAGTTTCTAGGCACTGTGTTAGGCCCTGGAAGACAAAGTGAATGAGGCAGTTCCTAACTTAAGAAGTAAATAAGCTAATAGATTAGTCTAAACACAGGTATAAACAAGTATTACTTAAATACCTGCTAGTAAAAATTAAGGACTCAGGATCTCTAGAAAGTTTAAACCTAGAGGTCAGAGGACTAAATAAAAATGTCAGTGCATCAGTTGGATGGAATAGGTTTTATAATGTAGAAATCAGTGCATCAGTTGGATGGAATAGGTTGTATAATGTAGAAATCTTTCCAACATACCAATTTAAACTTTTATATATTAAAAAATATGTGGAAGTTTTCACAGGGTATAGTGAAAAGGGAGGGAATTCAGAGTAGTTAAACCTGATTTAAAATTCTAGTCTGTCACTCAGTAAGTCTATGACCTTGAGAATGTTAACTTAAATATATTAGTGTCAATTTCCTCATTTGTTTTACTAATCAGGTTAATAATTCCCATTACCAGAGTTCCTTGTACTACCTGAAGTTTCATATGTAAAACACTTAGCATACCTCCTGGGACACAGTAGTCATTTAGCTGATGTTAGTTTCCTTGCTAATCCTTAGCCTAACCTAACTTTAGAAACCATCAGGGTTGAGCACAAATTCCTCACTCCCAATTATCTTCTCTCTTGTCATGCAAAATTAAAATTAGATCTCTGATGACACCTAGAGTTTCAGGAGACCTTGCAGATGAGCACCCTAATGAGGTTTATGAAATGTTTCCTAATATTCTAGCTAGATGATATGTTTATTTGTATGATGATATAAATACATGGGTTATGTTTTTCAATAGAAAGTATTTGTATTATTATTGTTACTATTTTGCTCTTTTTTTTTTTATTGTTGACACTATTACAGATGTCCCCCATTTCCTTCACTTTGACCCACATCCACCCAGCCCCCACCCACTTCACCTGCCTTTGGCCATCACCACATTGTTGTCTGTGCCCGTGGCTATGCATATATGTTCTTTGGCTAATCCCTCACCTTCTTTCATCCAGTCCCCCGTATTCCTCTCCTCTCTGGCCTCCTTCAGCCTGTTTCATGTATCCATGCCTCTAGTTTAGAGCTGGGAGTAGATCTGTGTTAGGACCAAGGCTCTCGGCCACCTCCACCTGGCAGCTACACCACCTCCCCACTGAGGTTGCACTCAATGAGGAGAAATTAGTCCCTGCTTCAAAGCCAAACCCTCAGTCTTTGCCAGAGTCTCCAACTCTACTTACCCCTATCTGGGCTTGTTGCAGGTTCAGGTTGGGTACAGCCAGCCATCTCCTCTGCAGGATCAAGTTTAGTTGCCCTGGGCTCTCCAGGAATAGATCAAAGGAGTCTCCTGTTAAGGATGACACCAGGCCAACCTGTCCAGCATGGGGGGCAGGGAGACTAAGCACTTGCTCCCAGGTAATAGCTTCCCAGGGCCTCACACTTTGAATGTCCCCCTTTGAGCTACTCTACTTCCCCCCATGGAAGTGCACCCAGCGGGAGCATCTGGGACCTGGTGGGGCTGATCCAAACACTCTCCTATTGGGGGTGGTGCCCACAACCTATAGGAGGGGGGACCTGCACTTTCTCTCCTTCCCTGGGCAGCATGAGCTGAACTTGCGGGAGAGCTTGGATCCTCCTCTCAGCAATGCAGCCACAGAGCCCGGTGCTCGCCTGTTTGGCTCCCAGACAGAAGCCTCCCTGGGAGACAGTTCCCTGGCACCCCTATGCTGCCAAACCAGCAGGAGTGGGCTGTGGTAGCCCTATGTGGCACTCTGATCTCTCCTTTAAGCTGGTCTCAGCAGGGCAGGGCTGAGATTCCCAGCTCCACTCAGGCTCCCAACCCAGCAGGATGGGCTGAAGTTTCAGCTCCCCTGCCATCACATCCAGTAGTACGGGCTGAAAAATCCCATCCTGCATTCCCCTGTGCTACCTAACCCAGCCAGACAGGGCAGGCCAAGGAGTTCAACAGGTGGGGGGAGGGGTGCGTGACCAGGCACTGGAGATGGGAGAGACCTTCCCTCCCCACCAGGCCACACAGTTTAAGTCACTGACTGGGTCTTTGCCCAAAGCATTTCCAGAGAACAGAGGGTCCATCAAAGTTACTGCTGGATGTAGCCAGCCGACCTCACCACAGGACCCAAGTGCAGCAGCAGGGCCTCTCCAACAAGAGCCCAGAGCACACTCTCCAGGCTGGCGCCGCAACAACTGGAGTGTTCTCACCACCAGGTGATACTTGGCTCCTCTTCCCATCCTTGTTGCTGTGAGTTGGGAATCCCTGCTGGGGTCTGCTCCTGGGGGCAGAGAGTTTTGAAGCCAGAGATATCCCTCCCACTCAGCTGCCCCTGCGTGAGGGGGCTCTCTGCCCTTCTTCCCAGACCCTGCATGGCTTTTTCTGCACTCCTGGGTTATAATAGTTCGGGTCAGCTATACTTCAATTTGTTTTTCAAGTTGGGTTGCTCTGTAATTTAGCTGTAAAATCCAGTTTGAAGCCGGGAGCAAGTAGATGCAGCTTCCAACTACTCTGCAACCATCTTGGAATCCTCTATTTTTCTCTTTAATTAAAGCTGAACAGTGATAGTGTAGTCCAGAAAATGAATTAAAATTTACAGATTCGTATTCCACATATTTTAAGGTGACCAGATTTTAACATAGGTAAAGCGTGGACACCATTGACCGGGGGGGGGGGGGGGGGGGGAGGGGGGTTCTTTTTTTTTTAAATATATTTTATTGATTTTTTTTACAGAGAGGAAGAGAGAGGGATAGAAAGTTAGAAACATCGATGAGAGAGAAACATCGATCAGCTGCCCCTTGCACACCCCTACTGGGGATGTGCCCGCAACCAAGGTACATGCCCTTGACCGGAATCGAACCTGGGACCCTTGAGTCCCCAGGCTGATGCTCTATCCACTGAGCCAAACAGGTTTCGGCCCGGGGGGGGGGGGGGGGGGGAGATTCTTGATTAAAAATTTGTCTATATTGTAATCACTTTTGGTTTTTTTAATAAAAGAAAATTCACTTCTTAGATCATTGTTGAATTTGCATCCTTTTTTCTTACTCATTATGTTAAAAATCTAAAAAAAAATAATTTAAAATTATATTATAAATTATTATATACATATTGCTTAAAAACACAGTAAGTAGGTACATAATTACATGAACATATTTTATTGTTAGTTTATAAATTAAATTAATTTGATTGTTATAAAGTAACTATATTTAAAAAATATTTTAATCCTATATTTCTTTCTAAATAATAACAATACTAACTTGTATTATTTTTCCTCTGAATTTGCCGTAACGTAAGTCGTAAGTGTCACTTTCAAGGCCGGCGCTAGACTTTTTGCCACCACTATAAAATATAAATAATACAAGTACTGTCTGCTAAATTCAAGAAAATTTATGTATTTATGAAATAAATTAATAAATTACTTACCTAAATTATCTGAATAGCTGATTTGTAATGACATCACTTGTTTAACTAGCTTAGTAGCATGCAGTACGATGTGTATCGTCTGAGAGACAGTTACAAAATGTTTTCGTCGTTGCCAATCCCAAAAAATGCCATTGTTCATTAAGTCCAAACAATGGTGGTCGAATTCTAACAACTCATCAACAATGCGAACTTTGATAAGCAGTTCTCGATAATCAGTTCTCAACAATTACTTGTTATTATTCAAGTTTAACATTATAAAATTAACAAAAATAATATAAAACTCATATCCTGGCTAAATAGCCACATGGCTTCCAAAAACCTTATATTCCCTTCCCGTTCTCCCGCTGTTCCCTAGCTTGTCGTGCATTCTTTCCAAAAATCAGGACTTTTTTAAAACGCCTCGGGATGTGGGACATATTGTTAAAAATCGGGACTGTCCCGCCAAAAGCGGGACATCTGGTCACCTTAACATATTTTCCTGTATCTATGTCTAGCAGAGTTTTCAGAAATCTCATCTAGTCTACTGGTTCCCCAGTTCGCTACTGTGAGACCTGGCAGCAAGATCCAAAAATAAATAAACAATCAATGAGGGCATTGCAGCTAGTGCAAGAGTTCTGTTGAAATGCATGTCTTATGGGATGCATTAAGTCATTTCATTTTCAACTACTTACACTTTTAAGGTTTACTCATTAGGCCCCGTTCTTTTCCTGCCTATAGGTGAAATTTAGGTTAACTCCCATGGGTTTCTGCGTATTTTTGGTTAGTGAAAACCATCACTGTTCAATAATTCATTGTATCTAAAGCTATGATAATAAAAATGTTTTACGTTATTCAAAGAGAGGTCCTTTTCTCCTTCCCATCTTGGACCTGACTCATGCTAAGCCCTTGCACTGAGAAAGGAGTGTAATTGGCTTTTTTTTTTTTCCTCATCCCTAACTTTTTTCCCCTCTTCCTCCATTTTACTCACTGATATTATCTAAATCCTAGGGGAAGGAGGAGAGAAAGGGAAAGATAATTTCTGTTTTGTTAAATCTGCCATGATCTATGATTGGAGTCATGCCCTCTGGGGCAGTAAGATGTTTAAACTGACCTTTTTACCTAATGAGGAATAGTCACAAATTAGCTGAAATAGTCCCATCCTTAACAAATTTTTACCTGTAGTTCCCTAAAGGAGGTCAAAGGTATCACTTCCTGCTCTTTACTTTAGTTCTTTCCTCAGCCCTTTACATCACTCCAGGATGTTGGAGTGACTGGATAGAGACTTAAGATGGTCCTATGTTAGCTCTCTGTCACATCTGTGCTGATAATCTGACATAGCCAGTATCTGGTTCATGGGAAAGCCTTCAGTTCATTTCCTCCCTGGGGCATGCCTGTTACCCCGTTAAGGCATCTCTGCCATGTTCTGTCCTTCTTTTGATGCCTTAGGCATTCCTAGTTGGCACTCAATTATGTCTCTCAAGCTCTGGGTTACACATTTCAAACTCTAAGTGGTTCAGTTGAATATTCTTTCCTAATGCTTGAAATAGGGGTCAGACACCCTACACTCCCAAAAACCTCCCACAAGGACATGGAATTCGAGTTAACAGCATAGCCTTATCCAAAAACACCCATCTTATCTCTACTTTTGATAACTTTCATACTTGCAAAGTAGCTGAGACTGTTTAGATTCTCAAAATTGGACTCCATAATTTCTCTTGCAAATCCTTCATGGAGGTCTCATAACTCAGCTTGTAATGTGGCACTGATGGTCTTGAGTCCTCAGCTGAAACTAATACTGAAATATTTCTATTTTATTACCCTGTCACATGAGTTTTTCATAACGTTAAATTTATTTAATAAAAAGGACTTCTCTTTATTTTAAAAATATGTGTTTCTTCCTTTTTGTGTGGTGTGAAAAAGTTCTTTTTAATGAAATCCTAGTGATAGTGTACTGTGGTTCTTTTTATAATGTGCTTCCTTGATAAAATAAAGACTCCACTGACTATGTTGGACCTTTATTTGATTTTTAATTTACAGGTTGATTTATAAATGCTTTGAAAGTATTAATTTAATTTATTACCATCTTTTTTTTAAAATAAGGAAATTAAAATCCTGGAGTAGCAAAGTGAAAATCCCAAGCAACTTTAACAAGTAAGTTATATATTCAGAATTAGTACAAGAAACATAGTTTTCCTGCCTCCCGAACCAGTGTTCATCCCACTACTAACATCCATTTAAAGAGTTAGATATTGTTTTAAAAATAAAAGTCTAAAATAAAAAGATGAAAGAGGCAAATTACAAAAGAGAAAACATAAAAAATGCCTATGATGATGCTACAAACAAAAGCTAACTCATAATGTGTCAAACACAGAGCACTTGCTTCAGATAAATTCATTTTAATTTCCACAGAGATATACTGTTATTTTCTCCAGTGTACAAACAAGAAAACTGAGGCACAGGTTTTGTAGCTTACCCATGTCCACAAAGCTTGTGGTACATTTAAGCACTGTAATTTACAATGAATTTCCATTAATAACCAGCTAACTTAATACAGAAGTCATTTCCATTTATTAAAGTAAAACTACATAAAGTTAACATAAAAAATCATTAGGTAATAGAAAGATGGAATTAAAAAAGATAAAGACTAATATCTAATTGTAACTTTTAAGGCATTTAGGCAATGTAATTACAGGAAAAAAAATATAGAAGGATCAGGTAAATATCAAGAGGCTATAAATGTTAGAATTTGCATTTCCATATTTTCTTCTTATTTCTAACCCCTAGATTAAAAAAAAAATGCCATGCATTAAAAATAAATAATTACGATGTAGAATCTTAGAATCAAATATTTCCATTAAAGATTTCATATTTCAGGAGTTCATGACAACCTATTTACAATTTGTGTTGAGCTTTCAAGTTCTATAAATACACGCTTTTAAATTTTTTTTAAATCTGTTAGTAAATAGGAGGCAGTCACATAATAAGGTTCATGATTTATGCTGTGCGTAGTTTTTCTTCCTTCACCTTTTTTTTTTTTAATAAATAGCATAAGAACTCAATCTTAAACATTGACACTGTGCAGGCTTTTTGTTGGACTGTTCTTTTCCAATTTAAACAAAACATAAAACAGAGGAGATATTTATCTTTGAAGAGAACTTTCACCATTGGGACAGTGCCTTATTCTCTGCTACTCTCCAGGAGTCCTAAATGTAGGAAAAATATATAGCAGGGCTTGAACAGCATATTTTAGTGAAAAGAATTAATTACCTGAGGAGTCAAAGACTGCTTAGAGCAGAATGAGAGATTTGGGGAGGCCGCCCTATAGAGTAACAATAGTGAGAAACAGACGCCATGTTGAGATGCTCTCCCCATATTATATTTTATCTAACCTTTGGCTGAAACCATATTCTAGCAATGTTGCCCTATTCTCCCTAAAATATTCTAGAAGCACGTTACTGTTGTTGTTTTTAACTTGCCCCCAGCTAAACAACATTTTTTGGGGACAGAAGAAAACAAAAATATCCCAATGATATTCCTATCTCTGGCTTCTCCATTTTAGATGAGAATTTAATTCTTTCATCAACTTATATTAAATTTCATGAGAGTAAGAAATACTTTTTGAAACAAAATGACAATGAAATGCCTTTCAAAATACTGTTTTGGCTTAGAACTGTCATTCTTCATGCTTAATGTCTGCAGCCCTAGGGCTGAAAAGTTGCACTAGTATTACAGCTGTTCCATATAATATTCAAATGATATTTGCTATTGATTTAGGAGATTCGAGCTGCTTAGATTTTGTTCCCTTTCACTTATATTCTTGGTATTAAAAGTACAGAGCATTAGAGTAGTATAATAATGCAATTATGGGGAAAATTAATTCTGCTGACAGTAGGATCTTTTTGTTTGTTTTGTGTTTTATTTTGTTTTTCTCATTGCTATGACTTAGCAAAATTCATGGGTTCACCCAGCTGGTGTGGCTTAGTGATTGAGTGTCCACCCATGAACCAGGAGGTCACGGTTCAATTTCAAATCAGGGCACATGCCTCGGTTGTGGATTTGATCCCAGAAGGGGGTGTGCAGGAGGCAGCCGATCAATGATTTTCTTTCATCATTGATGTTTCCCTCTCTCACCCCTTCTCCCTTCCTCTCTCTGAAATCAATAAAAACATATTTTTAAAAATTCATGGGTTCACCATTCACTGGTAAATAGGGAATGCCATTTGTAAACCCGAAAGAACAATGAATTATGAAATTATGCGGGCAGTTCATTCATATGCAGCAGACCTTGGACAAAACAGAGAAGCAATGCATCCCTGTTGACTCGGGGCCTCTTTTGTAAAGGGCTTAACCTTGTGTTACTTAATAAAATTCAACCCCCATATGGGTCAGTATACTATGCAGTGAAGCCTGAAGGGACCGTTTGTGAAGCAATGCAGTTTACAGGAGCAAACAGAGGAGCTCAGAATAAAAAGATCTAAACTGCAGTTGGCATAGTGCATGACCTTGGGCAAGTTGCTTAACCTTCTTGGACTTGAGTTGCTACATCTCAGAGCAGGAATAATACTTTAATGTAAGCATAAAAAGAGCCCACTCCTTTTTATTTCACAAAATAGGAGTAGGGAATTAATGAGATAATGTGTGTAAAGCAATTTGATCTCTATAAAATACATATTATGAAGCATTATTACTAATAATTATTCCAGTTGACCTATGCTTAAAGGGTGGAGATCAGTTTGACACTTTGGGTAGCATGAAGATTACATTTGGATCAAGATTGTTTGTTTGTTTGTTTATCTGCATTCCCTAAAGAGACAAAAGTAAGACCCCCCAGGACGTGGGAGTCAACCTGGGACCTGGGAATTAACCTTGGAACCATTCTCATTCAAGAACTGCCTATTGCGCTGACTGGTTTGGCTCAATGGATAGAGCATCGGCCTGAGGACTCAAGGGTCCCAGGTTTGATTCCGGTCAAGGGCATGTACCTTGGTTTCGGGCACATCCCCAGTAGGGGGTGTGCAGGAGGCAGCTGATTGATGTTTCTCTCTCATCAATGTTTCTAACTCTCCCTCTTCCTTCCTCTCTGTGAAAAACCAATAAAATATTAAAAAAAAGAACTGCCTATTACCGTGGAAAGATTAACAACCTTGTTGCCCAAGGATGGAGTCCCACCCCAGCCTCCTACTTCCCCGTGCCTGTAATCCCTGCTTCCCCATGTAATCTTTGCTTTACCCTCTACAAGCAGCTGGCTTATGGGGGGCTGCAGAGCAGATTTTTTTGGATGACCTGCTGCTCTCCCATACTGCTGGCAGTATTGGAATAAACGCTCATATATGATTTTTTTTTTAAGTTCATTGTGTTTTGAACCTAGAAAACAAGATTTTGACTTAGACATAGTAAATGGTTTATTTACCTGAGCAGCTACTGAATAGATAGTAATAATGTAGTCCACTCTGTTCTTTGGGGTAAAATGTTGGGAGTTTCAACACATACTAGTAAACAAGGGAAACTTTGAAGCAATGAATCCTATTTTCTATATAGCTTATAGAAATTTAAAAAAAAATGTTTACTTATTCAGAAAATAAAGAATGTTTCGCAAGCACATTCTCACAACCCCTATCAAAAGGCTACTTCATGGCCTTGGTATGAAATGCAAGATTTTTTAAATAAGAATTTACTTAATATGCATATAATTCTGTGTGCTGTCATCAAGCTGGCATTTCACACTGCAGCATTGAGAATTATAAGCAGGGGCAAAATCAGTAAATTCCCGAATTGGTTTTCTGTCCAGCAGACATCAACTAGCATCAACTCTAGTCAAATGCATTCAATCGTTCATAAAATATTTACAGGTAAGTCTACCTTTTTAGGCATTATGTATGATTTTAGGGATATAGGAGGAGATATATATGTGCAGGTTTCTGGAAGAGAGAAATTAGGAAATGTTCTCAGAGGATAGTAACAGTTGAATCTTGATGAAACACAAGTGGCTGATGTTCATTTGAGCCATAAATTCGGGAAAGAACAAATAGTCAGATGTGTATAAAACAAAAGGCCTTGAGGGGAAAGGCAGAACATGTAGCTTAAGTGATAGTATGGGCAGGGGATATCAGTCAAGGCAATGCTGTTAAGGGGTTTGAATACTATCTGGCAGACCAGTGATTCCTCACTGCACATATCCTCACCATAGTCAGCCACAGGTATTGATTGATTCAAAGACATTGAGTAAAATCTTTAAGTGTACTAGGGAAATCTAAAAAGGCAACAGAAGCCAACTAAGGATTGTAAGCAGAAATATCACTTGTCTAATGTGTTTTACCCTGTATAATACTATAATTAGATGTACAAAAAGAATACTGTTTATATAGTTATATCTGTCCAGAAGCAGAGGATATCCCCTTTACAAGTGTTATTTGGATCAATATCCAGTACTTCACAAAGTCTCTATATGCATAGTCTTATATTCTCCTATACATTCAATCCAATAATAATTTGCTGTATGTGTATCATTTGAAACAATTATAATAAGTATATATTAAAATCTCCAAATTTTTTGTCCAGACATTCTAAAATTTCAAAGTAATTTTTCAACCCTCAATCTCTGGTTTGTGCACTACAGCAGAAGTCATTAATCAGTATTAATTCCTTAGCACATTTAATTTCTTTATTTTGTTTATGGGATATAGAGGGGAAAAGATAAGGAACGAAAAATCAAAGATCATATTTCTACTCCCAGCAAAGCAAGTCACTAGCCATGTTACCTTGGGGCTGTTAATTGGGATAATAGTACTTAGCTGGCCTAATTTTTACCAGTATCACACGAAACAATAAATATGAAAGGCCTTTGTCAGCCTTTAGCAGAGAGAACAAAGGGATTTACCAATTTACCAGAAAGTTACTTAGCCAAACTCCCCAGTTTGACTGGAGAGAATCCATAAAGAGCCAAATGTTCAGAAAACTGTGAGGAAGGTCAGGCCCTAGGAAAAGTACCAAACTGGGCATTTAAAGGGAACTACCTTTGTATAATGTCCTTCAGAAGCTCAGCTGAAAATGGCTCTCTATTAGAACAATGAGATGAACCTTCATGAAAGTTAGGAAAAGTTTTTGTTTACATATAAATTCATATTAGATGAAGGGTACACAATTGAGCTTTATAAAATATATTTAATAAGTAGGACTATTGGAGGTGATAAGAGGATAAGCCACAGAAATCAAACACCTTCCATTGTTGTTTACATGGACTGTGAATTCTTTGTGAGCTTCCTTTATTTATCTTTGTATTCCTAAAACTGTGCAGTGCCTTTCTCATAGTATTTATGTAATTGATTTTAAACAGGTTGATAGTTAAAACAACTTTGTGATATATGCATAAAGTATTGCAAATACTAAGTAAACTAAATAGAAGAACCCAACTATTCCAACATTATATATAAGTGCATTAACTTACTATCCAGCAAAAAGTGTGGTATAAAGTTTTTATAGGATTTTTAAGTAAACAAAAATAACATTAACCTTAATGTCCCTGTTTAAAATTGACATAAAATGGAGGTAAGGAGAACTTAAGTATCTAAATAATCATCAGTTTAGAATATTTCATACCTTGGAAAACTGTTTGATGTCTGGCATCTTTACGGAAGAAATAAGAGTCCATTCGATATATATATGATAAAAGATGAAAAAAAGTTGAGTTAACAATTTCCCCATTAACCCTTCTAAAGAGCATTCTGAAAAAAAACAAAAACTTTAATAATTGCACATGCTATTGTTGAGAAAATGCCTACAATGACAATGGTCCTATATAATAAAAGGCTAATATGCAAATTGTCCCCTGGACCAGGAGTTCAATCAGGGGACAGGATCAGCCAGCCAACCACCTGCAGCCCCTCGCCTGGGCCAACCTGGCCCGATTGTCCCCAATTGGGGCAGGCTGGC
This sequence comes from Cnephaeus nilssonii, assembly GCF_951640355.1. Lineage (NCBI taxonomy): Eukaryota > Metazoa > Chordata > Mammalia > Chiroptera > Vespertilionidae > Cnephaeus > Cnephaeus nilssonii. The sequence goes on along the minus strand of NC_137078.1, from coordinate 45,005,060 downwards.
GGACCCCACCTGTGCAGGAATTCCTGCACTGGGCCTCTAGTTTTTTATAAAGTTTCTGACCAACAAACCAAAGACAACCCACAGAAGAAAGCAATTGTTTCCAAATTAGTATGCTTCTAAATATATATTTTTAAAAACCTGAGGAGATGGTTTACATGTAAGTTAAAAAAAGTTAAGATTAAAATAATAATAATAATAATAAAAGGTTGATTAAAATTAATTTCAAATGAAAAAATATAATGAATACCTATTCAATATCAAGAATTCTATCTTCTACAGGAGAAAACATGATGAAGAAAACTACATAACCATTTCTCTCGAGGAACTAAAATCAGGTAAATTATGTTCATTATTTTATACCTATTTAAACAAATAGCTATGAGGTAGATTGTATTAAGTATTGTAGGCATGAAATGTTATAGGATCTAAGAAAGACACAAATTTAAGCTTTCTTCTTAACCCATCTTCTATATTTTGAATTTGTTCCATTTCTAGTCCTAAGTCCCCACATTATACTCTATTACTAAACAATCTTATCTGTTCCTGTAGTTTTAAGTAACATTTATAGTCCAACAATTCCCAAATTTTTCTTTCCAGCCAAGACTTCTCCTTTGAGCTTCAAACTTGTATAGCTAACTCTCTATTTAATGTCTTCAAGTGAATGTCTCCTAGGCATATCAAATTAAATGTCTTTATCAGTTATGGTTCTTGTTTGCAAGCAACAGAAACTGACTCTGGATGAAAAATCAAAGAAGAATTTTTAAAAAGGTACTGAGAAGCTCACAGAAATGTTGGGAAGGCTACAAAATCAGGTTTAGGGCTAAATTTCTGGGGAAAATAATCAGAACCACAAAATAAGACTGCCCTGCTGAGAAAACCACAGCATCTGCTGCTGTTATTAAACTATGGAAGCTACTTTTTGCATGACTGCCATAAACTTAAGATTTCCAAAAGTGGCCTCCAGCTCTGATGACCAAACCCAGGAAGACGATCTTAAAACTACTGTTCCCACCCATGATGAATGAAGCTAAGGGAGTCCATTAACAGAATTTCTTCAAGAGCCAATTGACCTCCTTTATGAACTCATGCAACATCAAGTTGCAAAGAAAGCCAGGAATGGCATCTTTTGGTTTCTATCTTAGGGAGATAGAATTTATAAAGCAGAAAACGTTTCCAAACATAACAGTGGTGCTGGAAAGGTATAGAACACACAGATAGAACGTATTGTATATCACAGTATCAAACAGAACTCTTCATTTTCCCTTCCTACAAACCACTACACTTTTAGTCTTTTACATTTTATATAATGTCAACAACATCAGCACTGTTGTTCAACTCAGAACTTAAAAATTTTCTTCAAATTGTCTTCTTCATTCCCACATCTAATCCATTACTAAGTTCTGTTCATCTAGATATATCGCAACTTCATCGACATTTTTACTTATCCACTATTACTATTTGTGTAGATCAGGGGTCAGCAAGCTGTTTGGTAAAAGTCCTTATAGCAAATATTTTAGGCTTTGTGGTCTACATAGAGTCTGTCAATATTCTTCTTCTTCTTCTTCTTCTTCTTTTTTTTTTACAGCCTTTAAAAATGTAAAAATCATTTCTAGTTTATGGGTTATGTGAAGCAGATCACAGGTAGGTTTGAATCCACAGGCCTTAGTTTACTGAATTTGGTCTAGCCCATGCTACCTTCTACTAATTCCTAGATAGACATTAAAAGTTCTATGTGAATTGCCCTCTCTGCTTCGTTATTCATATTCAATCCATTCACAAACAACATGAGTGGTGTTCTGAAACCATAAATCTGATAGTGCTTTTTTCCTTCTTAAAGCTCTTTACTGGTTGCTCATTGCACTTAACATAAATACAAAACTGTTAAGTGGCCTTCAAGGTCGGTAACCATCTGGGTCCTGTTGATCTGATTACACGTACTCCACGCTCACTGGATATCAGGGATGTCAGCCCTACTTCACTCCCCTGAATGCCAAACTCCATCCCAACTCAGGGACTTCAGCTCTTCTCTACCTGGAATCATCATCTTACTTTTCCTTCAACTTTGAGAGCTCAGAGTTACTTCCTCTGGGTCTTTCTTGGCCATCCCCAACAAAATTAGGCTCTTACCATTTTCTTTCTAAGAACACCATGTTATTTGCCTGTATACTATATTTCTACATCTGCAGTTATATAATTGTTTCTTTACTTTTTTATGCCTGCCTCCTCTTTTAGAAGGTAAATTCCAAGAGAACAGGATCAGATCTGATTTCTTCATTGCTATAAAGTCCATGTCTCAAATAACTATTTGTTGAATAAATAAAGGAATATGTAAGTCCAGCTGAAGATATTTAAGAAACATTTGTGTATCTCGTGTAATTTGAAATGTACCTTGAAGACTGTGAAAAATTTAGAAAGAAAAATTAGTGAAGTTGCAGATGGAAACTATAAGAAAAATAGAGAAAAGAGTGAACTATACAGTATACAGAGTTACATGTTAAACAAGGAATATATAATGAAATTATCTTAAAAAAATAAGTTGGAAACACATTTTTTAAAGTCTTATATGTTGAGATAAGGAATACATTTTATAGTCTAATAGATTATTCTCATATAATGTTCCCGAAGGAAGATTGTGGTAGAAAGAATCTAAGGTGTCCCCACTGTTCCCTACTTCTTGGTATTCAGATCTTTGTTTTATCCCCTTCTCTTGAGTGCAGGCAGGGCATGTGATTTGCTTCTAACCAATAAATCATGGCAAGGTGATGAGATGTCACTTCCATGGTTACTCTACATAAGTCTGTAATATCATTCTTGCTAAGGAATAGTCTCTCTTGCTGGTTTTAGTAAAAAAAAAAAAAAAAAAAGTTGCCCATGTTTGGTAACTCATGTGGCAAGGTATGGAAAGTCACCTCTGGAGACCACCAGCAAGAAACTGAGGCACTCAGTCCTGTTTGTGATTCTCCTTTACTGCAACCCTAGCAAACTAATACACAGGAATTATTTTAGGTAGCATCTACTTTTTTTAAAGGAACATCTATTAACATCTGAAATATTACTAGAAATTTGCAGAACATAGTTTAAGAAACACTGCAGTACACAATGTAGGTGATAAATCGTTGAACCAGGGTAGGGCACAATTAAAGCTGGTTAAGCAAATTTCTCTATATTCTCTGTTTTCCTTGATAAGAATATAATAACTCTATTCTTACTGAAAATATAATATTCCTTAATAAGAATATGATATTTCTTTCACTACATTTCTCACTGGGTCTTTAATCTCTCTCTCTTGAAAGATTTGCCATTATGCATTGCTCAGACCTGCATTCAATATGTCAAGGCACTCCCAAAAAGTCATTTTCTTATCGATTATATTTCATAAATGATAATTCTTAAAAGGCAACTATCAAAAATTAGTTTAAATGTTCTAACATGTGAAGCATAGCGAAGTAAAGCCATTTTAAGCAGTTAGGAATATGGCTTTGTTCACAGTGAAACATGTACATGTATATAAAATCAGGAACAGAGATTTTTTTTTTTAATGCAATGAACTCAAAGGACTATTTATTGCAGTTGGCTGTATCACTCCATAGTCTTATGTTTGGAGAAACTTGATTGAAATTATTGCCATGGCTTTTGTTGCCCCATCTTTTTGGTTCATATCAAGGTTGTGTATTCTCTTATGTATAATAAATGTCAAACTCTTGCTGGGTGGTTTTTTAGATAATAAATTTGGTTTTTAACTAATTCTAGAAGCTTTGATCACATATTTTTAGCTGGATATGTTTGGAATGGTTTGAGAAATAGTCATTGCTTACTGGGGGTTCTTATCCAGTAATCCCTTCCTCTTTCATGATTTAGTTCTTCCTGTGAGCCTCCTACATCAAGCTCATGGGGTCCTTTTGTTGACCTCTGACTGGTCCCTAATTTTATTTATCTACTAGCATCAATTTATAGTCCATTGCGCTGATTCAAGGTATGATGTTTTATCAAGGAAAGATCATTTCTACTTTTTTTTTTTTCTGCTTTCTTAGAAAAGTTTTTTCTACAAATAAGGTTTCCATGTTCATTACTTCCCTAAAAGAAATCTCACCAGAGTCATCAACGATCTCCACATTGCCAAATCCAATAGACTCCTTTCAATACCCTTTGTATTTGGTGTCTGAGCCCTCTGTATTTCTTAGGTTTTTGACAGCTTCTCTTTCTTTGGATTACCTAACAATGCTTCCTTAGTTCTTCTATTACCTCTTTAATTAAATGTTCTCGGTATCCATGATTATATCTTTCTCTGCCTGTTCATTATAACTATTAATGCACCTTAGATATTTTTCCCCTAATAACCAGTCCTATTCTCCATGTTCTCCTAGGATGATCTCATTGAACACCATTATTCCAAAACAGCTATCTAATGACTCAAGATGACAACATTTGTGTCTCCAGTTCAGACTATTCTACCTCACATCTCCACATCAGCAGAACAGAACTCATCAACTCAGCTTGCCCTTCCCACTTGTCATCAAACCTGTGTTTTTTTCTCCTGCAATCATTATCTTGCCATCTCAATTAATTGTGTCAATATTCTTTAAGACCAGAGAGACATTTTATACCAAATTGTCTGCATCTATTCAATCACCTTAATGATTCTCCTATCCAGTTTATCACTCTCTACACTACTGCTTCCTGCTCTAATTCAAGCCCTCATCAACACTCACCTGGGTTATTGCAGTCACTTTCTTTTGTATCTACATCCAATCTGGGATCACTTCGATTCATCTTGCATACTACCGCCAAATAATCTTTCTAGAAGGCAATTCTTATATTATTTCATTGCCTACACTATGTAGAGAACTATAAACATAGAACGCCATTCCTGATCTGGCCCTTGTCTTCTGCCCTGTCCTCATCTCCCCATTTCCTTGCCACTATTATCCCCATATTTTCTATCCTCCAGCCATGCAAACTTCTTTTTTTATTTCCATAATGAACCCTTTCATACCCATGCTTACCCTGCCTAACCTACTAGAATGCCCTTGTCCCAGACATGCCCACTTGTCTATATCATGTGCCTGAAGAGTAGATCATCATTGTTCATGACTCAGCTTTAGCAGTTGCTCTTCTTTGACTGCTTTCTAAAAGCACCAGGTGAGGCTGGTCACTTCTTATCAGGCCCCTTTAACCACAGAGTGTCTCCCAAAAATCTGTACATACACACACTTTGAATAAGGGTAGTGTTTATTAAAATACATTTCATTTCCAAAACTGAGCTATCAGCTCTTAAAGTGTGTATACATTTTTTGGGGGAGGGACATCCTGTGTTTGTATTATAACATCATAATCACTCCTCTTCAGTGCTACTGAAGGTATGGTCCACAGATGAGCATGACCTGGATGGTTGTTAGAAATCCAATTCCATGACATCAACGGCAAACACTGAACAGCTGTGAGCATCAGAACACCGGTCCCCAATCGGTGCAAACACGCGGATTCAAAGGAACTCCTTACTCCAACACGGAAAGGTCAGATTTCGCCTGGGATAAGGTGAGGTTTCTCGTCCTGGCGGCAGCAGGAGAGAGAAACACGCGAGCCACTGGACTGGAGGACCAGGGAAGTCTGTGCCTAGAAAAATCCGCGGCTGTTGGGGCTGCCGTGATTCGTGAATGTGGGAGGGGGGTCCTCTGAGCTGCTAACAGAAGGGATCTCTAAAAAGCAACCCATTTTGATCTGACCAGGAGGGTCAGACTAAGAATTTCAAAGGAGCGCAGGCTGCTTAGTCTTGCGCGCAGACCCACTGTCTGCACACTTGGGCTTTTTCCGATTCTGATTACTAAGCCCAATACATAAGAAAACCCAGTTGGGGAATACCCTGAGAGACTGCAGGGGGAAGTTGTTTTTCCGGAACCTGCGGAGTGGAGCTAGGAGTGACCATCAGAGAGGCAGCTCTGAGGCACACACCTCCACAAACCTGTAGTGAGTGCCATAGGGAAAAAAAAACAAAAACAAAAAAAACTAGAGAGACCTGGAAGTCAATCCAGAAACACTTCCACCCAGGGGCTGAAACACAAATTGTCTCTAGTGTAATAAAAAATAAATATGAGAAATTAAGACACCGCCTGCTTAAAAATCAGGACTGGCTTACAACACTGAGGAGCAGTGGAACACAGGGAACTGCAATACAGCCCAGACTGGGAAACAGGCATACCAAACAGAACAATAGAGGAAGTGAATGACCGCCACTACTGCACATCTTATTCTTCTTATTTTTTATTTTAATTTTTTATTTATTTATTTTTTTTTTTTTGCATCTTTTACTTAAGAAATTAATTTTTTTATTTTTCCTCACTTGACTTTCACCTTTTTAATTATTACATTTTTATTTTCAATCAGCATTATTATTAATATTATTTTACCTTTTTTTTTTTTTTCTAAGTGTCATTTGATTTTCTCTTTGTTTTATTTTGGGATTTGTGTCCTACATTCTATTTGCATCTTTCCTTTAGCATCGTTTTACCCTATCTCAATGCTAACTTTATGCCATCACTCTCTTCCTAACCTTTCCCCTTTTGGTCTCCTGTTTATCTTAACCCTTTCTGGCTTTAGATTTTCCCTACTCTTTCTGTTTACCCTCTGCTAAAATTTCACCCTATTTATATATCTAATTTCCAACCCCCTGCTCCAAGTCCATACACACCTCTTTCTATGCTATCTTAAAAAAAAATTGTTTTTCTCTCTGTCCTTTTGTTGTTGTTTGCTTGAATGTTGATTAGATTGAATTTTTTGCTTTTTTTGTGAGATTTTTTTGCTTATTCTTTTTTTTTTGGTTTGTTTGGTTCTTTTGTTTGCTTTGTTTTTGTTTGTCTTTTACTTCTGTTTTCCCTTGCCTCACTTGATATTAGTTGGTGTTGTAGTTTGTATTAATCTCCAGGTTCGTGTTGCTGGCATTTGCTGGGATTAGTGGTTGTTCTATTGGAGTTTACTCCCCATATATATAGTTTGTTCCCCTTTTCTCTCTTAGTATCATTCTTGTCTCTCTTACTTTTTTTTTCTCTCTCTCTTTTCCCAAGTTAATTTTCACACTCCTTTTTTTGTTCTTTCTTTTTGTTCTTTCTTTTTACTCTTCCTCTTCCTCTCCCATTTCCTAATTTGTCCTTCTCTGGTGGTCACCTTTATTGGAGGTTATTAATATCGTGAATAATATTCTGTTCAGTGCCTTGTGTGTTGTACCTGGTTGTGTTTTATTTTGTGCCTTTAAATCAATGCAGGAGAGAGAGAACTACATAACCAGACATCTGAAGAAGAGAGACAATAGGGAGACAAAGAAACAGCCCCCATAGGAAAGAAAAGCAAGCATCAACAGAAAAGGAAGTAAACGAATTAGAAGCAAGCAACCTATAAGAGAAAGAATTCAGAGAAATGGTCATAAGGTGGCTGAAAAGAATGGAAGACAAATTCGACAATATGAGTAAGAATCAAGAGGAAATGAAGAAGAACCAAGAAGAAATGAAAAATGACATCACTGCTGTGAAGAACTCAATAGAAAGCATCAAGAGTAGACTAGAAGAAGCAGAGGACCGCATAAGTGAGCTAGAAGACAAGATGGAAAAAATACCCAAGTAGAGCAGCTTCTAGAAAAAAAATTAGAAAGCAGGAGGAGAGCCTAAGGGAATTTTGGGACAACACTAAACAAAACAACATCCGAATAATAGGGGTTCCAGAAGGAAAGGAAACTGAGCAAGGAATAGAAAACCTGTTTGAAGAAATAATGACAGAAATCTTCCCTGATATAGGGAAGAAAAAACCCACACAAATCCAAGAAGCTCACAGAGTCCCAAGCAAAATGAACCCCAAAAGACTGACGCCAAAGCACATTATAATTAAATTGGCAAACACCAACGACAAAGTAAGAATCTTAAAAGCGGCCAGAGAGAGACAGAAAGTTACATACAAAGGAACACCCATCAGACTAGCAACTGATTTCTCAACAGAAACTCATCAGGCCAGAAGGGAATGGAATGAAATATACAAAGTCATGCAAAGGAAGGGTCTGAATCCAAGAATACTGTACCCAGCAAGGCTATCAATCAAAATTGAAGGTGAAATCAGGAGCTTCACAGACAAAAAAGGACTAAGGGAATTTATCACCACCAAACCAGCAATGCAAGAAATGCTAAAGGAAATGCTGTAAAAAAGAAAAAAAAAAGAAAAAAGAAATTGGGCCGAAACCGGTTTGGCTCAGTGGATAGAGAGTCGGTCTGCGGACTGAAGGGTCCCAGGTTCGATTCCGCTCAAGGGCATGTACATTGGTTGCGGGCACATCCCCGGTAGGGGGTGTGCAAGAGGCAGCTGGTCGATGTTTCTCTATCATCGATGTTTCTAGCTCTCTGTCCCTCTCCTTTCCTCTCTGTAAAAAATCAATAAAATATATTTAAAAAAAAAAAAAAAGAAAAAAGAAATTGGAAGCAAAGAAGAAACACAGGGGTAAAGAATAAAAATGGCGACAAATAAGTACCTATCAATAATAACTTTAAATGTAAATGGATTGAATGCCCCAATCAAAAGACATAGGGTGACGGATTGGATAAGAAAACAAAACCCATATATCTGCTGTCTACAGGAAACCCACCTCAGAAAAAAAGACGCATACAGACTGAGAGTGAAGGGATGGAAAAAGGTTTTCCAGGTGAATGGAAATGAAAAAAAAGCTGGGGTAGCAATATTTGTATCTGACAAATTAGATCTCAAAGTGAAGGGCATAACAAGAGATAACGAAGGCCACTTCATAATACTAAAGGGAGCAATCCAACAAGAAGAAATAACTCTGGTAAACATATACGCACCCAATACAGGAGCACCCAAATACATAAAAAAACTCCTGGAAGATATCAAAGGAGAGATTGACAGCAATACAATCATAGTAGGATACTTTAATACCCCACTATCCACAATCATAGTAGGAGACTTTAATACCCCACCCCATTGGACAAATCATCTAAACAAAAAATCAGCAAAGAAACATCAATCCTAAATGACTCACTAGACCAGATGAAATTAATCAACATCTTCAGAACATTTCACCCCAAAGCCACCGAATATACATTCTTCTCAAGTGCACATGGGTCATTTTCAAAGATAGACCATATGTTAGGACATAGGCAAAGTCTCTCCAAATTCAAGAAGATAGAAATCATATCAAGCATCTTCTCAGATCACAGTGGCATAAAACTGGAGATCAACTACAATAAAAATAATCCAAAGAAATCAAACACATGGAGACTAAACAGCATGCTATTAAACAATGACTGGGTTACCAGAGACATCAAGGAAGAAATAAAAAACATCATGGCAACAAATGACAATGAAAACACAACAATCCAAAATCTATGGGTCACAGCAAAAACAGTCCTGAGAGGGAAGTTCATAGCTCTACAAGCCTACTGCAAAAAAAAAAAAAAAAAAGAAAAAAAGAAAAAGAAACAATGGTAAAAATTACCTAACCCTACAACTCAAAGAGTTAGAGAGAAAGCAACAAGAAAATCCCAGTGTAAGCAGAAGGAAGGAAATAATAAAGATCAGAGCGAAGATAAATGACATAGAGACCAAAGAAACAATACAAAAGATCAACAAAACCAAGAGCTGGTTCTTTGAAAGGATAAACAAGATTGATGAACCTCTAGCCAGGCTCACCAAGAAGCAAAGAGAGAGGACCCAAATAAACAAAACCAGAAATGAAAGAGGTAAAATAACAACAGACCCCACTGAAATACAAAGGATTGTTACAAAATACTACGAACAACTCTATTCCAACAAACTGGACAACCTGGAGGAAATGGACATATTCCTAGAAAAATATAACCTTCCAAAACTCAATCAGGAAGAATATAAACAGCTCAACAGGCCAGTAACTAAGGAAGAAATTGAAGCAGTCATCAAAAAGCTTTCAGCGAACAAAAGCCCGGGGCCAGACAGCTTCACAGGAGAGTTTTACCGAACATTCAAGGAAGAACTAAAACCTATCCTCCTCAGACTATTCCAAAAAATTCAAGTGGAAGGAACACTTCCAGGCTCTTTCTATGAAGCCAGCACCACCCTAATACCAAATCCAGATAAAGACAACACAATGAAAGAGAATTACAGACCAATATCACTCATGAACATAGATGCCAAAATCCTCAACAAAATTCTAGCAAATAGGCTCCAACAGTACATCAGAAAGATCATACACCATGACCAAGTAGGATTTATCCCAGGAATGCAAGGATGGTACAATATCCGCAAATCAATAAACGTGATACATTGCATAAACAAATTGAGAGATAAAAATCACATAGTCATATCAATTGATGCAGAAAAAGCATTTGACAAAATCCAACACCATTTCTTGATAAAAACTCTCAGCAAGCTGGGAATAGAAGGATCATACCTCAACATAATAAAATATATATATGATAAACCCACAGCAAACATCATACTCAATGGGCAAATACTAAAACCATTTCCCCTAAGAACAGGAACAAGACAGGGATTCCCACTCTCACCACTCCTGTTTGACATAGTACTGGAAGTATTAGCCATTGCAATTAGACAAGAAGAAGAAATAAAAGGCATCCAAATTGGAAAAGAAGAAGTAAATCTCTCTTTATTTGCAGATGACATGATATTGTACATAAAAAAAACCAAAAGACTCCATCAAAAAACTAATAGACTTAATAAATGAATTCGTCAATGTAGCAGGATACAAAATTAACGCCAAGAAATCTATGGCATTTCTATACACCAATAGTGAACTTACAGAAAGAGAGACCAAAAAAGCAATCCCATTTACCATCACACCAAAAAAATTAAGATACCTAGGAATAAACTTAATTAAGGGGGTAAAAGACCTATACACAGAAAACTACAGGACACTGAAAAAAGAGATAGAGGAAGATGTAAACAGAAGGAAGAACATACCATGTTCATGGATTGGTAGAATCAACATCATTAAAATGTCCATACTACCCAAAGCAATCTACAGATTCAATGCACTCCCCATTAAAATACCAACAGCGTATTTCACAGACAAAGAAAGAACTCTCCAAAAATTCATCTGGAATAAAAAAAGACCCCGAATAGCCATAGCAATCCTGATAAAGAAGAATAAAGTAGGAGGGAATCTCAATAAAAGACTTCAAGCTGTATTTCAAAGCCACTGTTCCCAAAACAGCATGGTACTGGCACAAGAACAGACATATAGATCAATGGAACAGAATAGATAATCCAGATATTAACCCAAACCACTATGCTCAATTAATATTTGACAAAGGAGGCATGAACATACAATGGAGTCAAGACAGTCTCTTTAATACATGGTGTTGGGAAAATTGGACAGATACATGCAAAAAAATGAAACTAGATCACCAACTCACACCATACACAAAAATAAACTCAAAATGGATACAGGACTTAAATATAAGACAGGAAACCATAAAAATACTAGAGGAATCCACAGGCAACAAAATCTCAGACATATGCCAAAAGAACTTCTTCACTGACACTGCCCCTAGGGCAATGGAAGCTAAAGAGAAAATTAACAAATGGGACTACATCAAAATAAAAAGCTTTTTTACAGCAAAAGAAACCATCAACAAAACAAAAAGAAAGCCCACTGTATGAGAGAACATATTTGCAAATGTTATCACTGATAAAGGTTTAATCTCCAACATCTATAGGCAGCTTATGCAACTTAATAAAAGGAAGATAAATGATCCAGTAGAAAAATGGGCAAATGGCCTAAATAGAATCTTTTCAAAAGAAGACAGAAGGAAGACCAAGAGACACATGAAAACATGCTCAAAGTCACTAATTATCTGAGAGATGCAAATCAAAACGACAATGCGGTACCATCTCACACCTGTCAGAATGGCTATCATCAACAAATCAACAAACGACAAGTGTTGGCGAGGATGTGGAGAAAAAGGAACCCTCGTGCACTGCTGGTGGGAATGCAGACTGGTGCAGCCACTGTGGAGAACAGTATGGAGTTTCCTCAGAAAACTGAAAATGGAACTCTCATTTGACCCAGTAATCCCACTCCTGAGAATATATCCGAAGAAACTAAAAACACCAATCAGAAAGGATATATGCACCCCTATGTTCATAGCAGCACAATTTATAATAGCTAAGAGTTGGAAACAGTCTAGGTGCCCAACAGCAGATGACTGGATCAGAAAACTGTGGTACATCTACACAATGGAATACTATGCTGCCATAAAGAAGAAGGAATTCTCATCATTTGCAGCAACCTGGATGGAATTGGAGAACATTATGCTAAGTGAAATAAGCCAGTCAATGAAAGAAAAATACCACATGATCTCACTCATTTATGGATAATAAAGAACATTATAAACTGATGAACAAAAAGATAGATACAGAGACAGTAAAGCATCAAACAGACTGTCAAATTACAGGGGGAAGTTTAGGGAGAGGTGGGGGAGATAAGAGATCAACCGAAGGACTTGTATGCATGCATATAAGCATAACCAATGGATGCAAAACTCTGGGGTGTGGGCATGTATGAGAGTGGGGTAGGGGGGACAATGGTAAGATATGTACACACATAATACCTTAATAAAAAAATTAAAAGAAAAACACAAAAAAACAAAAGAAATCCAATTCCATGCCCTGCTCCCACACTGATATTCTGAATCAGAGTCTCTGGGGGCTAAGATCAGGACTTGGTGCTTTAAAAATCTCTTCAGATCATTCTCATGCTTACTAAAGTTTGAGATGCACTGCTCAGTAAATGTATTTGTTTATGAAGATCTTAAAATTAGAGATTTAATTTGGCAGGTGGAAGTATGACAGTAAGATGATATGAAAGACACAAGAGGAGGTAGTGGGAGGATTACTGGCTAGCCAAGAAACAAAAAGTTAGGTATAGAAGGAAATAATAAGGCTAATGATGTATATGATATGACTCAGTTCCTCTCTCCTTGACAAAATTAGAATGATTCTGCTTTGTGGACACATAGAGTGGAGAGTATGCCAAACACGTTGCTGGGAGGCCTCTGTTCTTCTGGAAAAGAGAAAATTAAACAATTTCAGCCTAAGCTGCTAGAGATAGGACCACTGTCTACAGAGACACAAGAGAGCAATTAGCCCAAGGTAGGACTGAAAGTGCCTGCCTGGCCTTTTCCAAGTTTTGTCCATGCAAGCTCAATGGAGTATGGGAAAAACAAGATATTGACACTCAAATACCTTTTTATTGAATATATATATATATCTTAAATGCTTACTATAACTTTGTAAAGACATAGTTAAGAACTTTCCAGTAGTGTGAGAGAAACTAGTGACAGGCAAGAAAGGTCAGATAAAAAAAGTAGAGTTAAATGGTCCAAAAAATGTCTACAAAACCAATTACCTAGAGGAATTCATGAAAGATAACAGCAAATATTTAAAATCTATTTCACTGTAGTAAATGTAAAGACTGTACTCACATAATGATGTCTTACTTTTTATCACTCATGAGAAGCATAGTTTCTGGTACATAATAAGCACTCAGAAAACCTTGTTGAATAAATAGTGAGGACAGTTTTTCTACCAGCATAAATCATACAATTATCAAATTTTAGCTGCAAAATTTTTTTTGTGTTTTTTTTTTAATATTTCTTTATTGATTTCAGAGAGGAAGGAAGAGGGAGAGAAAGATAGAAACATCAATGATGAGAGAGAATCATTGATTTGCTGCCTCCTGCATGCCCCCTACTGGGGATTGAGCCCGCAACCTGGGCATGTAGCCTTGGCCAGAATCGAATCTGGGACCCTTCAGTCGTCAGGCCAATGCTCTATAAACTGAGCCAAACTGGCTAGGGCTGCAAAATTGTTTTAAAGAGCTGATAGTCGGTTAGCTAACTTGAATATTGCTTTTTAAAATCTACACACCATGTCGAGCTTAACTGAATCATTAATTACTACTTTAAAGACTCTCATTCAACACAACTCCTGCCAATGTTGTGTATGTTTTTAAATACCAAATGGTCAAACTGGAAACATAATTTCCTTCAGCACTACACAGAGAAACTGGCCTACACTCTGAGTGGTTACTTAAACCAAACAGCCTTCTGTATACATTCTATTTTGTTCAATTATCTGAAATGTATCTCTCCATGAGTAAAACCACCTATGTAAAACAATTTGATTATTGAACACACAATAATGCTGAAATTTATATTTTTAAATGTGTACAATTAAAAAATTAGCTCGTGTCAATATTGCATTTCCTAATTCAAAGTGATATACTATAGCAGAACAGGCAGATAACATAGAAATTATAATTTTCATTTCCTCCTACAAGGCCCATCCATGGCCATTTACGTTTTGATCTAATTTCCAAACACCCAGACATGACTACCCAGGCTTGGCATGGGGTGAGCCATGGGGAAAAAAATAGTTTTCTCTAGAAATCATTTATTTACAAATTAACCCTTTTAGACATGAAATAACATAGAAGCTCATGTTGTCTCTGCTCCATCACAGATGTCTCTTCTTTTAAAAAAAAAATTATTGTTGAGAGTATTACAGATGTCTCCCATTTGCCTCCTTTGCCCATCTCCACCTACTTGCTACCCCACCCCTGGCCTTAACCTTGCTATTGTCTGTGCCCATGGGCTATGCATATATGCATGCAAATTCTTTGGTTAATCTCTTCCTGTCTCCTCTCCCCACTTCCCTCTGAGATCTGTCAGTTTGTTCTATGCTTCCAAGACTCTGTACTTATTTTGTTTATCAGTTTATGTTGTTCATTAGATCCCACATATGAGTGAGACAATGTGATACTTGTCTTTCTCTGACTGGCTTATTTTAGCATAATAATCTCCATGTCCAACCATGCTGTCTCAAAGGGTAAGAGATCCTTCTTTTTTTTACAGGTGCATACTATTCAATTGTGTAAATGTACCATAGTGTTTTCATCCACTCATTTTATCCACTCATTTATTAGATAGGCACTTGGGCTGTTTTCAGATCTTAGCTATTGTAATTAGCATTGCTATAAACATAGGGGTGCATGTATTCTCTCTGATGGATATTTCCAGATTCTCAGGATATATTCCCAGAAGTGGGATGGCCAAGTCCTTCTTTTGTATTTCTTCCCATCCCTTCAGTCCCTAGCTCACAAGGCTCAGAAGTATTCTATGTTTTGTTTGTATTCGCCATTCTGAGAAGGCTAACCCCTATTTTGTAAAATTACTGTTAGAATTTCTCTGCTATTTAGATAGTCCCTTATTTTGTAAAGTCAACTCTGCTATTTTTTAGATAGCCCCTTATTCTGAAAAAAATAACTTTGCTTTCTAGCCTGCTTGAATAATGAGGAAGATAAACTTAGCTGTCTGACCTTGTAGGCCAGAGACTAGATACTCCCATGCTCTCATGCCATGCCAGATGTATTTTTTAATTGAATAGAACTGTGTTGTTTTCAAGGCCACAAGCTTCCAGCAAGATAACCACTAAGCACACATAGGGCTGGCTATTTAATAAAAAGGAAACTTCTGCTTGTTGCGCTGCTCAGAATTTGAAAGACATTTTTCTCTGAGCCCACCAGTGTATAATAAAGTGGAACTCCAATCTCTCTAAGTGTTGCTTGGTTTTTCTCTGGTCTTTTGCAACAACTAGAGGTCCGGTGCATGAAATTCGTGCACTGGCGGCGGGGGGGGGGGGGGGGTGGTGTACCTCAGCCCAGCCTGCACCCTCTCCAATCTGGGACCCTGAGAGGGATGTCCGACTGCCCGTTTAGGGTCAAACGGGCAGTCAGACATCCCTCTCACAATCCAGGACTGCTGGCTCCCAACTGCTCACCTGCCTGCCTGCCTGAATGCCCCTAACTGCTTCTGCCTGCCAGTCTGATCACCCTCTAACCATTCCCCTGCCAGCCTGATCAAGGCCTAACTGCTCCCCTGCCGACCCGATCGCCCCCAACTGCCCTCCCCTGCAGGCCCGGTCCCCCCCAACTGACCTCCCCTGCTTCCGAGAAACACCATCTGAAGGATGTAAAGTTCCAGTATGGTGATAAACTTGTCGGTGTATTCTAAAACAATATGGCCCATATCCTGATGGTGATGCAATATTTGCATCCATGGAAGCAAAAGCAAAAGAATTATTTATGGAACGAATATTTTCCATGAAATTTTTACTGTCAGAATCTTCATTTGTCATTAATCGTTTTAAATATGCTGGGTATTCTGGAAAATGTATATCATTTGGACAGACTTTACCTTTGCCTCAACATCGAGTAAATTTCCCATCGAATGGTTTTTCATCAGAGAAATTTAGTGGTAGGCAAAATTGACATCTAAAAGTCATTCCACCACAACTATGTTCGAGAATTGCATCCTCTTGAACTCTATTTTCTCTGAGAAGGCAGTTCTTACCAGTATTGGTAGTACTTCTTGATGACTGTTCTTGAGACATATTCGGTCGCAGGCATCGCCTTCTTTCAACATCAGACGCACCTTGGTCTTCAGACATTTTCTGTCGATGACGCTGGCTTCTTTCGGCTGCAGAGCTACGTTGTATCAGTAGTTGCTCTTTAGACATAGTCCCACCTCCCTGCTGTCACAGTCTGAGATGCAGGTGAATGAGAGTCCTGGCTGTCAGGCTGCTGAGAGCTGTCTGACCAACGGCTGATTCTGGCCGATTCTGTGGGGGTGGGACTTCCTCCTTCCTGCTGTCAGAGTCTGGGCCGGTGCCCATGGGGACACAGCATCAAGTCCCCCTGCGCCGAAAGACCCAGAGTCAAGTCCCCGCCTACATGCATGTGCCCCCTGGATGCAGCACCCAGCCTCATGGAGGGGCTGAAAGGAGCGGATCCAGCAGCACTGCTCACCCACTGCCCCCCACTCCCCCTGCGGGGCTGACAGGACCAGGAACTCTGGTGGGGCTGAGGGGACTGGATGTAGCCATCTTGTGGCTATGGGCGCTGTCATCTTTGTGACAGAGTGATGGTTAATTTGCATATTACCCTTTTATTAGATAGGATTCTAGCAAAAATGTTCTGGAGCTTTCTTATTAGATGTCCATGCTAACAATAGGACAAGTATTTTTATGACTTTTTGTTGAGTATTAAAGGCCATGAAAGCTGTGAACAAATGATAAAGTGTCAGAACTCTGAGACATATCTTAAGTCAGTAGATATTGGATTAAAAAATTCTTGTATTTACCATGAAAATATTGAGAGTAAAAATAATTAAATGAACCTTCACTGACAACCTTGTTCAAAGATACTAAGTGCCCCTCCAAAAATATGTATACACATCTGCCATCATGGCTGATGCCCTGTCTTTGAATTCTACTTTTGCCTAATTTGTCTCTGAATTCCTCAATACAGGGGAAAATGTGAATAATATTTCCCATTTGATCATTTTAGGTTCCTTAAAAAGTGCTTGACACTTAACAGTTAACCAGTAAATATTTGAAGGACAAATTTATTAATTAGATTTAAGATAAAACAAAATTATTATAATTTAAGGGTGAATTTACATATATATATTACTGATGGTTTTAAGTCTAAGTGATAATACAACTTACTATGATTGTGTGTGTATGTGCACACACATACATTACTACATTCTCTTGAATAGTCAATGAGTATAAATAAAAGAGGCCTACTCCATAAAAATTGGATTATTAAAAAGATAATTATCTTAATATATCAGCTTATGAACAATGATATTTGTTTTATGACATATTTTTATCATAAGTTCTTAATCAATAACTTATCTTCCAATTATAACACTGTGTCCATAGAGAAATACAACTAGCTTTACAATAACGCACTTGGAGGTATAAACATTGTGAAAAAAAATTGTGGAAACTAGATTAATAGGTTAAGTCTGTGTAAAAGCTAAACATATTTAATTGACTGAAAGTTGTAATTCATTCTGTTGTGATGAATACAGTTCTATACCAAATACCATGCTATTGTTTTGGGACAGCAAAGAAGAATTTACTGGGAAAAAATGACTATTTCATTTCCAAATTCACATTATAATTCTATTTCTAATAAGTGTGGAGAGCAGCTACAGTGTTTGGACAGGTTCAAGCCTCGGACTAATGAGAGGGCACAGTCCTCTCATGGCCACGTGCAAGTCCCAGTTTGGAAGGCAGAGCCCTCCCAGCACAATTATAGCCAACAGCTATAGTTGTAAGCTTGAACCTATGGTCCAAACACGTGGTCCTACGTGTCTGAGTGATGTGGGCTTGATAGAGTTCAGGTGCATGTAATTGAGTAGGATTGAAACCCAGGAGAATGTTGTAAACATCTTGAGCACACCCTTACTTTGCCTCATGGCATCTGGCTATAAAATAAACACACGGCTTGTAGTCCATGGCACTGTCACTAGCTCTCCATAAAAGAGGACAGCGTCCCACCAAGAACCCAGCTTTCATTCTCTCATCTGTCTTTTCTCAATCCTTCACTGCCCCCACTCAGGCTCACTGAACCTGGCTGAGCTGATGCGGCATATAAGGCGCCCTGCGGCTGAGTATGCCATGGCCGTGCCAGCTTGCCACAAATAAGTAAAATAAGAGAAAACAAATGGTGCCTGATAAAGAGAATGACAGCCTAAAGATGAGGGATGCCATTGACTGTGATTCAAGCCACCCAATCACCCAGACTCACATCAGGAATCTGATGCAGAAGGGAGGCACATTTTCTTATAACACTGAGATCAATCACACCAAAGCCTTGCAGTAGAAACTCATTATTTTGTCTGTCCAGTAATGGGATCAGCACCCCAGTCATTATGGGGAATATTTCCCCATCTTATCCTTGGAATTTGATTTAGCCTTGCCATTCATATATAGACCATACCAGGGCCCAATTGATGAATCTAGATGTAGGCATTTTATTCTAATTGGATCTATCATAATATCTTACATTCCTGACAGTAGTATATTTGTTTCCTGCCCATTGAACAAATTAAAGCCCTTTGCTAGGGTTATTATTATTATTATTTAAATTTGGGACTAGAGACAAAGCATATCCTAGAACAGCCCTGCTATATGCTATCTTTACTTCTGAATGAATAAGACCACTGAAGCAAAGAGAGGCAAAGTGACTTACTGATGGATCACATATCCAGTAGTCAGTGCTAGAGCTGGAATTCAAAAATAGTTTGTCTCCAGAGTCTGGCACTTAACTATCATATTCTGCTGCCCTTTAGTGCCTTGTTATCCTGATACACATGTAGTCTATATATGCAAAGAATCTTGAAGTTATCCTTTATCTCAGGTTCAAATTATAAAATAGTATACACCTATACAGAATCCCCAAGGTAGCAAAACTTTTCAAATTAATTTTCCAATCCCCAAGTGTTCTACATGCAAAGGTTTAATATTACATTAAAGTTCGTAGCATTACAAGATGCTCTGGAACAAGGCATTTACACAACAGTACGCCTTATATTTGAAGTATGATACTGTCTTAACATCTAGGAATTCTTTTGCTCAATCTTTCTCATCACTTTCATTCCTCCTATTCCATTCTGCAACTTCAGCCTCAGTTGTCATCCCTCTGCTTTTTCTTTACAGCTGTTCTGTACCCCCGTTAAATATTAAAAGGTCACCTAAGAGTGAACAGAACTTTTCTCAATTCCCCACTCAACGTGTCTGAGAGAGAATTACACATTTACCATACCTACACAATGAAATTGCAGCAACGTGACAAAATTGATGTGTGTCTTTCTAAGGACTTTTTCCTTGTAATGAATTTTGTTGAAAAGTCTGTACATTTTTACCTCTTACAAGTTTTGACTAGCTTTTCTCAAATTGCCATATGGCTACACAATGCTGGTACAGAGTTTCAGGATTTATTAGGTACCAATCCTGATCTCAGTTTCAGGTAATCAGGAAACACAGCAGTTATAGTTCAGCTATTATGAGGTAGGAAAGAAGCAATGAAAGGTGGTCAGCAATTTTCAGGAATGAAGCTGGGGATGTGAAAGAGATGCATAACACAAACAGTGAACTAAATTTCAGAGGATACCATTTATAAAATACCATCACTGTCATCCCAGTATGCACACAGTACACCTGCCCCCATCACATCTTCCCTGCTTAAAAGAGAAAATTTATTCACACAGTCTGTACCATCAACAATGATATATTTAGCCATTGCTTCTCTGGAGAAATAATGAGATAATAAGCAGTGGGTGGAAATTTTGGCAAGAACTGGTAATTGCAGTATTCATAACAGAAGATGGTTCCCATTGCTTCATGTTTAAGTGAAGCTATACTGGAAGTAGCTTTATTTCCACTCCTGATTCTGCAAAAAAAAGTTCTGGTTCCTTGTGATAAATTTCTGGGCTGTAGGTGCCACAATTTTTTTTTCATTTCTAAATCTTTTGCTATATCTTACAAAAATATTTGTATAATTACTTGTAGATTTCTCCATTGATCATTAATTCATCATTAATACAAATGGTATTATATTTTAAAGACTTACATTTTCACTAACTAATTTTATCAACTACTTTTGACTGACGGAAAATAAAATTGCATTATGATATACACATCTACATGATTTAGTTTTCTGACTGCAAGTTACTCTCAGAATATTCATGGAATCTCATTTATTTTTTTCATTTCCTTTCCAATTACCCATAAGTGAACTGTCATTTTGTAATATCAGAAATCTCGTTAGAATTTGGTCACCGTGAAAAAATACATACTATATATGTATAATATGTATATACACATATCATAACTAAAGGTGCCAGTAATTTTATGTAATTTTTTCTATCAATACATTTCTCTTCTTCCTCCCCATCTCATAGCCCAAATAGTAAATAATCTACTACGATCTCTCCAGCCCTCATACAACATTCCAAGCCTTAGTTGTTGGTTCCATGACTCAATCACAGAGGAAAGAGAGTTTAGCTGCAATGTCAATTGGTAATTTGCCTAGTTTCAGTGCCATACATAAAAACCAGGCATTTTTCTACATGGACTAGCCTACACAGCTGACATGGAATTAAAGCACACTTTCTTCTAGTTTTATCATTGGAAAATACTCTGTGGAACAAAGGAAGAGTTCCATATTACACTGGATTGAATTCCTAGAAGTACCCTCTTAGCACAGGAAGCTAACATTTGCTAAACACTAGCTATGTGCTAGACACTGGGCAAAGTTCTTTACAGGCACTTAAACCTTACTACAACTCTTGAAGAAAGAATAATCATTACCCACATTTGACATGTGGAAAATTATGTAAATTGTGCAACGTTACAACAACAGTGCATGGTAAACCTAGTGTGAAAACAATAAAATTTAACATCATAGAATGTACAGAATAACTAGATTTCTTTTTCTCTAAATTTTTGAACTCAAGTCCTAATGAAATTAATGCCAAATTGCCTTTGGAATGGTGCTATAAAGTGTTAAAAAGACTATTTGTACTTCCTACTTAAGGTAGTAGTAGTTGGAGTGGTGTGATAGATAGTATTGTCTATCTAACCCCAAACCCATTTCCAAATATACATTTTCTCACTTGTAAGGCTTCATTATAGGGGCTACCAAAGCTAGTTTCTCCCCCTTCCCCTTATTTTCCCTTGTACCAAAAAGGAGCCAGATGACATAATTTCATTCATTGATGTGTATAATTAGAAGTTACAATGGGCCTCTGGAAAAACTTTTGCTTTTTCTGATAAAAATGATACAGAAGTAGAACTCCTAGCACAGAAGCTCAGCAAATTCTGTGTACAAAATGCAATGATAAAACTGCACAAATGTGTCAAAAACAATGTCTGCACCCTGAGAATCAACCAAAGACATACAACAAATGGGAAGCTTTAATTCATGAAAAACTACTGATATTCAGATAAAAACAGTGGGACTCTGTGGTGTTTTAGCCTGAGATTGCTCTTCTCCCACTCTCAGCTCCATCAGCGTAGCAGTTGAACCAGAAGGAGCCAAGCTGTGAGAAACCTCTGCTGTCAGAGGGAGATGACTTGATTTGAAGCAAAACACATCCCCAGGAGTGCTGTCAAAATAATATCAATCTTGGTGGCAATGATTCAACGGAGACCAACATCACAGGTAGTCAGAAGTTTTTATACTCGTGTGTCGGGCCATAGACCAGTATACTAGCCATAAATTTAATACATATACCCCCCAAATTAAACAACTATATTGGGTCCTGATATATATTCATAGATCTTTGTGGGCTAGAAGCTAGAATGTAATACACATATCCAAAGAATGAGTCAATCATATTGGGACTTGATAGGCATTCACATATGTACAAGGGTGTATGTGTGCTTAGTAGACATGAAAAAGTTCCATCAATGTTTATTTTTTCTGTGACTGTGAGACCTGATACATAGAAGAGACATGAGTAGGCCCTAGCAAGAATTAAAAGATAGGGCATACTTGTAAACTGCCTGTACTTCAAATACATTCCATAATCCACACACAAATCCACTGGCAAAGGAAGGAAAATGTATTTAGCTCAAGGTGTTTAAGCACAATTTTAGTCAATCACTGTCTGACCACTGAGCTATGTTGATTTGTCTCTAAGGTGTCAGGCTTGAAATAAAAGAAAAACCTGAACAGACATCAATGGCCACACACTGAGAAAGAGAAATACTACAGAATTGGTCCTTGCAAATCACTAAACAAACAAAACAAACAAACAAAAATAACAATCATGCCTGGGAAGAGGGGGAATCAGAATCTAGATTTGTTACAAAATAGTTTCAAAGTTTGCAGCTAAAAATGAAAAGCATGGAGAGTCAGGAAAGTATGATACATGCATAGGGGGAAAATAGCAGTCAATAAAAATTGTCTCTAAGGGATACCTAGATATTGAATTTAGAAGCCTACAAAGCAGCTATTATAAACATTTTCAAAGAATTAACGAAAACCATAAAGACAATAACACATCGATATTGACTATCAATAGACATACAGAAATTATAAGAACCAATTGGGAAGTCTTCAGTTGAAAACATAATAATGAATTAAAAAACTACTAGGGATGTTTAAGAGCATTGGCGAGTTGACAGAAGAATCAACAAACTTGAAAACAGAACAACAGAAATTATTTAATCTTAAAAAAGAAGGTAATAGGAGAAAAATCAGAGCCTCAAATACCTGTACACTACCATCAAATACTGGTGCAAAAATGAGAGGCATAGAAGGAAAAGAAAAACAAAAGGGCCAGAAAGAATATTTGAAAAAACAATGTCCCAAAACTTCATGTTTATTGAAAACTATTACATTATATATCCAAACATTCAACAAACTCCAGGTTGGATAACTTTTAAAAAGATACATACCTACACACCTAAAATCTAACTATTCAAAGGCAAAAACAAAGAGAAAATCTTGGCTCATAAGGCAGTTCCATTTTTATTTTCTTGAGGTAATTCCATACTGCCTTCCACAATGGCTGCCCCAATCTGCATTCCCACCAACAGTGCACAAGGGTCTCCTTTAGTCCACATCCCCACCAACACTTGTTGCTGATTTATTGATGTTAGTCATTTCAGCAGGTGTGAGGTAACATACCACCATGGCACTTCTGGGAATTTATCCAATGAAACCGAAAACACTAAGAATATATGGACCTCTATGTTAATTGCAGAGTTATTCACAATAGATAAGGAGGCAGCCCAGATGTCCATTAGTAGATGGGTGGATAAAACAGCTATGGTTCATTTACACAATGGAGTATGGCTCAGTGGTAAAAAGGAAGAAAATTTTACTCTTTGGGACAGCATGGATGAACCTGAGAACATTATGCTGGGTGAAATAGGCCATTTGGAGAAGGACAGGTACCATATGAGTTCACTCATATGTGGAATTTAACAAATAAACTGAACTAACAAGAAAAACGGAGACAGACTCATAAATAGAGAGCAGGCAGACAGCTCTGGTTGGGGCGGGGAGTGGGGCAGAATTAAGCAAAAGAAAAAAGAGAAAGAACTCATGGATACTGACAACAGTGTGGTGACTGGGGGGTATGGTAAGGAAGATAAATGGTGATGGAAAAAAATAAAGAAAATAAATAATAACTAAAATAATGCTCTGTGTTTAGCACAGAATCTAAAACATAGGATGCACTCAGTAAATATTTGATGAATGAAAGAAATAGAGAAAATCTTGAAAGCAGCAAGAGGAAAATGACTGATCACATAGAGAAGAACCGCAATGAAATAAACAGCAGCTAACATCTAATTAAAAAAATGGAGACCAGAAGGTACTGAGATGACATATTCCATGAGCAAAAGAATAAAACCACACACACACACAACTATCACCTAATGATTCCATATCCTGCAAGATTATTCTTTGATAAATCAAAGTAAAATAAAGTGATTCATAGAAATCCAAAAATGCATTAAGTAAAAACAATTTAAGAGAGAAATAGACTATTTAATTAGCAATAGGTTAGAGACCTCATTACTCATTCTCATTAACTGATAGAACAGATAGAGAGAAAATTATCAAAGATATAGTAGAACAACATTACCAACCATTGAACCTAGCTGATATCTACTGAACACTTCACCCAACAATGAAATCCTCATATTTTCAAGTACACGTAAACATTTCCTAAAGTAAACAATATGTTAGGCTATAAACAAGTCAAAATAAATTTAAAACTATTGAAATCATTCATATTAGATATTGACAGCAGAAAGAAATGGGGAAATTCACAGATATTAAGAAACTAAATAAGACACAAAGAACTTATGGACCAATGAAAAAAAAATGAGAAGGGACATTTGAAAGATTTAAAACTGAGTGAATATTAAAACACACTACATAATGTATGATATACAAATAAAGCAGAGCCTATGAAAACTTGATATCTTTAACTGCCAAAGAAGGAAGAATAGATTAAAATCAATAACCTGCTACTGCAACAACAGTTTCTAAGTGCCTCAAAAACTTAAGCATACAATTAACGTATGACCCAGCAATTCCACTTCTAGTTATATACCTAAGAGAACTGAAAATTTTATGTTCTCATAAAGAAAAACTTGGGCCAAATGGCTAGGCCAAGGAATTCTATCAAATATTTAAAGAAGAAATAATACCAACCTTTTATAAGCTCTTCCAGAAAAATACAGAAGGCAACACTTTCCAACTCATTCTATGAATTCAGTATTATCCAGACACCAAAACCAGCCACAGAATTCTTAGGAAAACTGGAGATCAATATACTTCATGAATATGGACATCAAAATATATTCTCAATAATCTATAGGAACATATAAATTCAGCAACATATAAAAGTTATTATACACAATGGCCAAGTGAGATTTATCTCTAGGATGAAAAATTGGTTTAACACCTAAAAATCAATTAACTTCATATACCATATTAATAAAATAAAATTACAATCTTCTCAATAGATGGAAAAAACACTTTAAATAATATATAACATTCATTCATAATTTAAATTTTCAAAGTAGAAATGAAAGAACATTTTCAAAGTAAAAATGAAAGACTATATATCATTTTTATGGTGGAAATAGAGATGGGGCATGCATAAGTAACAAAAAGGAACTTAAAAATATATAAAATAAACAATACTGAAACCAGACAAAAATACAGAGGGCAAGAAAGCCAAGATTAAGTATTTTTGAGTAAAGATTATTGTCTCAAAAATCTTTTATCCTGATGGGTCCTTTTTTATGTGTACCTTCAGTTTCTAGCTTTACTAATATTTTCCATTAATAATAATGAAGTGTGTTTATGTATAAAAATGATTTTATTGATAACTTGCATTAGGCCATATGCTTTATATTAGTCTTTGCTTATTCATAATAATATATTTTTTACTGAATATTCTACCATCTATTGCTGCTCCTATTAAAAACCAAGAGAAATAATGGTAAAATATTTGGCCAAGATAACTGTGCAAAGTATGGCTATAAAACCAAAGCCCTCCAATTATTATGTGTGGAAAATAGCTCTCTAATTTAACTATTACCAAAGAACTAGATTCAATCTGCCATCCTAAGTACAGAGAACTCTGGTTTTGAGTCAAGATGTTTTTAACAGCCATATTATACAGCTATACATAGATGCACCTGAAATATACTTATAAATACTTACCATTATGACCAATGCAAAAACTGATTTTATTATCCCTAAAATTATGTTTAGATAAATGAAAAAAGGTTTAAATACTCATTGCTATATTAAATGTCAGAAACATGAAATTTATTGAGGTGATATTAAAATAGGTGATTTTTAAATAGGTTAAATAAAGTGATTTGCATATGAAAATGCACTCTAAAATTTCTCAAGTAGCTATTCAAAGTACAAATCTGTACTTTAAAACACCAGATTTTAAAATGCAATGATGTTTACTACATAATGACTATATATCAGCTTTTATATTAATTGTGCACAATGGTATACCATATTAATTTTATTGTGTTACTATTTGCATGAAGATATTACTTATAGTTATTAAGGGAAACATAACTTGGAATTTTTTTACTTACATGTTTAAAAAAGTTTGCCCTTAATGTTTTATTAATGTAAGATTTTGCAATTAATTCCCAAAGCAAAAAGTAAGTAAATTAAAGTGAGAAAGCGCTGAAAAAAAATTTAAACCCAAATTCACTTGTAATGGGTTTTTCTCTGAATGTGTGATTTGAAATTCAGCAAACAAAATTTTAAATGCCTAATTATGTGTCCTTTTATGAAGTTGTTCTCATTATAATAAATGCAGCCTTTATACTTTTCCTTTTGCCAGAATTTTTCACCTGACATAAAAATAAATGCCACAATTTAAAGAACCAGACTATTTAGTGTAGGACTCCTGAAACAAGCCCTATAAATCAATGAAAAATAGTGATGAATCATCATTACTGTGCAAGACTGTGAATGCCCTTACATCTATTTCTTAATTTAGCTCCAGGGCCCATCAACAAATCCTAGTTCCTCCATTACACTCTTTGATTCAATAGCAGGAAGCAGTATTTCCCACTCCTTCTCTTTTAGAACTGCATCTGTTGCTTCTTCAAGGCATTTATCATTTGTGAGCTCTACAGTGAGTTCCTTCTAAAGTTTAAAATTCAACTCTGATACTTCCTACAATACCTAGCAAAGTATTTTGAGCACATGATCAAAAATATCTGTTGGACTCAAATTAGTAATCTGATACATTCTGCCATCAAACCCTGTGCTCTTAAATAATCTGACAAATTCTTGCAACTTTTCTCTTGACCCCTTGATCTCAAAGGGAGATGGAATCTCAGATTCATTGTACATCCCAGTATTAAGACATCGTCCTGTTACTAACATAGAATATGCATTATTTGAATGTGCTAACTTTAAGTAGATATTTCATTGTTTAGCCCTGATGGAATATACAAATCAATGGTTTCACTTTATAAGGTCACAGAGCCAATAAAATCCTAGTCAAAATCCAAACCCTTTTTTGTCATGTAAAACTTGTCAATTTTTTTAAATACAAATTCAAAACATCAAGAAGAGACAAGGCATTTTTTTTGTTGTTGTTGTTAATCCTCATCCCAAGATTTTTCCCATTGATTTTTAGAGAGAGTGGAAAGGAGGGGTGGGGGGAGAAAGAGAGAAATAAACACCATGTGAGAGAGACACATGGATTGGTTTTCTCCCATTAGAGGTACATGTCCTTCAGTCCATGGGTCAACACTTTATCCATTGAGCCAAACCAGGTGGGAGAGACAAGTCATTCTTGAAGAATAAGGTGAGAAACTTATAAAATTCCAGTAATTAAGATAGTATGGTATTGGTGAAAGGATTGAATGAAAAAGAATAGAAAGATTGACAGCTGTAAGGTTAATAGATAGAGGCTTGTTTTATTGCAAAGTTGTGTGATCGAATTCATTAATAGTCACTAAAATCTGCCTCTCTGAAGGAAAGTAATATGTACACAAAATTGAACTGTTGACCATGTACTAGCTTTGGCCAATAAATTATGAGAAACTAGTATAACTTCAGAGCAAAGGTTTACTACATCTCTATGCATGCTTCCCTTCTTCTCTCTCCTGTGCTACAAAGACCTGCAATGTTCTAGATAGAGATGGTAGCATAAAGTCAGAGCCCAGCCATGACAGACAAGCAGTGTAATGAGAAATGAACTTTGTGGTTGAAAGCAGCTACGACTTGAGGATTATTTATTGCTATAGCAAAACTGGCCTTTCCATATGATAAGAGTTTGCACTATAGGGAAATTACCCATACTCTTTTCCATTAATAGTGCTGGGATAAAAGTAGCTCCACATGGAAAAGGATTTTTTGAAACTTTCCCCTACCCCACATCATAGGCAAAAGTTAATTCTAGTGAGTTACAAGTCCAGCAAAACAAAATGCTTTTTGCAGATAATGCACAAGTACATATTTATGATGCTAGGATAGTGAAAGGTTTTCTAAACAAAACAGCATTATCCATAAGACAAAACACCAATTAACTGAACTACATAAAAATAAAATGTCCCATCAAAATATACCATTTAATGCCTTAATGTGGAACAAAAGAATATTTGCAACATATATAATTGACAAAGGGCTTATAGACAGAATACCACCCAATTTTGTTTTAAATGGAAAAAATCCTTAAACAGCCACTTAACCAAGAATTCATCCAGGTGTTAGCAAACATTGTAAAAAGGAGCGTAAATCCACCTCCAATTTGTAAAAGAAAAATTATAACATCGTTACAGACCCACCAAAGCAGCTAAAATGAAAACAACAGACAATATTAAGTGTGAACAGAGAAGTGAAGCAACTAAAAACTCTCACACACCTTAATAAGGTTATAAATAGCATAAGCAATTTGGAAAAGATTTGGCATTATGGGCAAAAGTTAAAGGTACTCATAGTCTATCACCCAGATATACACTCAGAAGAAAATGTACCTTCCCTGGTCTCTGAGCCATTCAAGAGGCATCTCAAGAAATCAGCAAACACCCTCCAGCTATTGGCTCCTCCATTATAGGCTTCAGCTGCAGAGAGCTCTAAAGGCCCACCCATTGGGCCTTCAGCATGCTCCTGACCCACCTTCCAGGTTGCCAAGACATTCTCACAGCTGTATAGCTTTTATCTGTGTCAAAGTCTGCCACATCTTTTTTTGTCTTTTATAGTTGTTAGTCCCTAAAAAGTACTGCATACCCCAAGTTCAATCTCATCATGTGCTTCTGAAAAAATCAACCTATAACAGCTGGTGTTAGAAGTGGTCTGAGAATGTATCTGACAAATTAGGATTTGAGGCTATTTCATTCACTGCCCAGCTGGCAATGAAAACTCCATCAAGAGTAGTAGGTGGTACACAGACAGCCCCTGGCGTACAGGTGTTGATCACATTGTAAAAATTTCATTGGCAGTGAATGCAGAGGGAGTGCTGGTGACAAGGAATGTACCTGTATCAGGCTTTGAAGGTGTTTGGAGAAAACAGTAGCCATTAGGTATTGAGTAACTATTGCTAAGCACCATTAATGCTCTACAAAAATATAACACATAGCTATGACAATGAACTGGCAATTCAAAGCCAGATGTGAAATCCAAAGGGCCTCTTGGTTGCATACAAAGAAGCCCTCATCAACTCTCTTGACAGGGGTTGGAGAAAATGGAGGATCAAACCCAGGCATTCACAGAGTAGCTGCTTTTTGAAGAGAGTTAAATGCCCATTGAAGGCAGTTATGGCCTAACCTCTCCTAGCTCCCAGCCATTTGGAAGATCCTGATGATCAGCTAAAGAAGGAGCTAAAGAGGGAGGAAAATCTATGAACTTGGATGATGTTATGGGCTGAATTATGCCCCATCCCCCCCGCCAAAGAAAACTTGTATGTTCAAGTAGTAACTCCCAGTAACTCAGAAAGTGACTGTATTTGAATGTAGAGTCTTTAAAGAAGTAATTATGTTAATCCAATATGACTGGTGTCCTCGTAAAATGAGGTTCAGACACACAGGTAGATAGACAGAAGATAGAAGACAGCCATGTACAAGCCCAGGAGAGAGGCCTCAGAAAAAAACAAACCTGATGATTCCTTGATATCAGACTTCTAGCCTCCAGAATTGTGAGAAAATAAATTTCTGTTGTTTGAGTCGCTCAGTTTGTGATGCTTTGTTATAGGAAAGTAACACATATTTTGCTACCAAGAAGTGGTCCCTAGGCCTGGCTGGCAATCAGGGCTTATTGGGGACTTCCTTCACCCGGCTGCTGGCAGCTGGCCCCGCCTGCACTGCTTCCACTGCTTGCCATCTGTGAAGCGTTGCCTCCCCTTCCCCGGCCACCAGTCGCATCCCTGGCTGGCCTGGGCCTCCCTCTATGGGGCAATCAATAGTGGGGCCCCTAGATGAATTGCCACACAGAGGGAGGCCATGCCACCCAGCTGGGGCTCTGCGATCGATCACCGTGCAGAGCGTGGCCTGGGCCTCCCTCTGCAGGGTGATCGTGGGGCGATGGCAGGGCCCCCCGACCAATCGCATTGCACCCGCCTTGGCTGGCCTGGTGCCAGTGCCTGTCAGAGCGTGATTGTTAGGACAGTCATTCTGCTGTTTGGTCGTTCGGTCAATTTGCATATTATGCTTTTATTATCATAAATTATTCTCTGAGTCCCCAAAAGACATAGTCTTGAGGCAGAAAATATACCCACCATGAGCTCACAATTGTGAAATAAGTCCCCAAATAGTCAAGTGATTTAAAGCAAATGCATACATATGCATACACATAAACATACACAAAGAGCAAGTATATCCTATATAATAAAAGGCTAATATGCAAATTGTCCCCTCCTGGGAATTCAACCAGGAGACTGGGAGTTCGATTGCTCACTATGGCATGTGTTGACCACCAGGTGGTGGTACGGAACATGGCTGCGTGCTGAGGGAGCAAGGGAGGGAGGAGGCGGGGAGACTGGAAGGCAGGGAACCTGATCAGCCCTGATTGGCGGCCAGGCCTAGGGATCCTACCTGAGCATGAATTTCATGCACTGGGCTTCTAGTATCCACATAATATTAATGAATGCCATTGAAAGGAGTTTTAGAGACAAAATAGGCAGGCTTAGGGAGTCTTAGAAATCAGGAGGGTCCATGGAAGAGGAATATATAGATAGAGACTTGAAGATGCCAGGGTGCTTATCTTACTTGTACAGAGGATAAAGAAATGCCACAGGAAGAGAGGGTCCAGGCAGATGGAAACATTTCTGGCCTGAGCAATTAAAACAGCCATAAACCAAGGACAGCCATGGGTATCTCTGGCCTGAGCAGCTGGGAGATCAAAGGCCAACTCCAGCCAGCAAGATAAGGGGGAGAGACAGAGGGGTCACCACGTGGGCTTTGAGCTTTGAAACTAATTCTATGCAGCAGAATGACCAATGAGGAAAACATGGGCATCCTAAATTAAGGAAAGGAACCAATAAGAAAAGGTCAGATTCAAACAAAGAACTGCAGCATATATAAACCAGAGACAAAGGGACAGGAGATGGGATTTTTTAAAAATCCCATTAGAGAGAGCAGGCTTTTCCCATTGGTGGGTCCCTCCCCATGGGATCCACTTTGGGGACACCCTTTCCCAGCTGGAGTTTGTATCTTCTTCTAATAATCATCTACAACTTCGTGAGGACAAGAACCCACGGGAAGAAAAGTCTGCACCCCGAACCCCACCTTTCACCATGAGTATAATGCATGTCTGTGCTGAAATGTCTATGTTCAAAAAGCTATTTTTCATTTTCTAATTTCTTTGCCTTATATAATTATCCTTTCTTGCAAAATAAATGCAAGTTGGAAAGATTCTATTAATTTAAAGAACCTCCTCTTGCAATACCACTAAGATAATCAGAAATGGTAACCTGAAGGAATAATTTGTAACAAACCACCCTTCTCATCTTAATACCACCATTTCCCAAACAGTTCCTACCAAAAAAGTCAAAATTTTTATTCAAATGGCAACAATTATTTTAAATAGAAATAGAAAAGAGTGCTGAACTCTTCAGAAAATGTCTGATTGCCTATGAACCTTGGAGGCAGCCATCTATACATTAGCATAGATAATAATTGCCTGCTTTGATGCTATGTATGAATTTGACATTCCTGCTACCTGTTTCCATGAGTAAGTATAAAATATTTACCACTTCTGGCATCTGACCAACTAATTACCTTCAAAAATCCAACCAGAGTCTGCATAAAATAGAAAATTAAAACTTTTAAAAGAGTTTCTTCACATTCTTTAACTTTATATTCTCTTTTAATTCTAAGTAGGC
Source organism: Cnephaeus nilssonii (assembly GCF_951640355.1). NCBI lineage: Eukaryota > Metazoa > Chordata > Mammalia > Chiroptera > Vespertilionidae > Cnephaeus > Cnephaeus nilssonii. The sequence continues at coordinate 44,972,826 of NC_137078.1, read as the reverse complement.
CTTGGGGCTAAAAGTCTCAAGGTGCTGAAAAAGTCATTTGGAGATCCTAGAAAAATAACTAAGGTCATGCCAGCGGTTCTTAAACACACTTTATGTGTTTAATTGAAAATCACATTTTCTTTGCCTTCTTTCAGCATAAATCGTACTTAACACTCTGAACATTAGCCCTCGGAATAAAGAAATGAATAAAATATAAGTTGCTCTTTATTATGATTTTGAAGCCTGATTTAAAATTAATTTTCCAGACTATTCTGGAATACCAAATGTCGTATTCACTAGTACCTGTAAGCTGCTTCTCAATTGCAATGTGCTGTTTGCCACAGCCATCTGTTTATTTTCGCTCTCTTCCAACTTGAATGAGTATTGATGGAACCTCTTTCTAAAGAAAAAGAATTAGGGATTTGAAGCTCTCCATGTTTTTCAGAAAGTTCATATAAAATTTACACCGTGTAGCTAGGAATTATAGGAACTCACATCAAGTCATTTGTGATATGGTTGGGTATGCCAGAAAAGTCTGTTAACTGCATTTAAGCAATAGGTCTTATTGCACAAATGCTCATAAAGTATTTAATAGGAAGTCTACAGGGATTATGGAAACAAATGTAATGAATAGTCTATGGGATGTAACCTATTCTAAAAAAAAATAATAATAACAACACTTAAAAAAAAAAAAGAACTTTCATACAAATGGATGCCAAATGCCCAAACTCAAATCTTCAGCACATTGCATTTATACTTATCAAGCAAGAAGGACTTCTCAGTGTTCAAAATATGAATTTCTTGACTGTTGGGTGCAACAGTGACTGTGACAGCTTTTATAAGTAGTATTTGACAGTTTCCAACTTGTAAAGGCATGTCAATCCAAACGGAGTAAGTTCATACAGTGAAAAACATTTTGTGTATCTACTCTACATGGAGCACTATACTAATGTGGGAAACTGAAGAAGGAAAGAAAGGAAAACTACCAAGAAAATAATTGATAAAGTGCTTGTCCTCAAATGTACTTTATATCCTATAGGAAGGATAGCTAGGCTAACATACTGTCAGGAGAAAGAAGATAGAATATCAGAAAATCTGGTAACAAATAATATAAACAATATAAGAAGCCTTCATCTCCAGCAATGTCAAAAGCAATGTGCTTTGTGTAGAAACTTTCCTTTTGAAAAAGAAATTAGGTAAGCTAAAGAGAATAACCCATGAATATGTCATCACAGTATTTCTATATTTCCTAAGAAGATTAAAAAGATGGCTTTGGCAAAGTCTACTATGTGAAATAGCAGGCATGGAACTATTTCTCTCTCCTTGCTGAAAAAGTGTAAATAGTGCCTGGTTCCCTGCCCAGATCTATTGCCCAATGCTTGGAATAAATTCCAGAAGTGAATATGATCTGTCTTGTGACATCTTAGCCCAACTGAACACCATGGTTGATATAGTTCGCCAGGCCGGCTCCATAGGCATCCTTTCTTCTTCTTCATTTCATGGGTGTCATACTAAAGCTGTTATTCTCAATTCATTTCCAGATAATGGAAACTCATTCTTTAAAATAAGGCTGTCTGAGGACATGAGTTCTCTTGCTGGAGGTGCCAAACAAATAAACTGTATTTCTAGAGACATTACTCAATTCGACTAATTTCAGCCTGTAGCTTTTTATTATCTATACAACTTATGTTTTATCATGTCTGTAATAGCACTGAGTAAGACTGCATCGTATCTCTGACAGCCACCTCTGTCACATTTCCAATTGGCATGAGCTGCCAAAAAAGAATCACAATCTTGAACAATCAATGGCATGCTCAAATACATTCTGACTGGCTGAATGGCAACTGCATTGATTCTGCTCTATATATTCTACCACATTAAACCTTTACTTTAATACAAGTCAAGGGGCAACTTTAATTGCTAAATCCCACAAAAAAAGTATTATTGGGGCAATGCAAGATTGGCAAAAGGCAGAGTTTCTGCCCAGGTAGATCTGGAAAGCAAAAACAAAGTAAAAAGATTGATAGGTAAAGACAAATGCATACCTCATTTCTTTTGTTGTTATTAATCCTCACCTGAGGATATTTTTTCCATTGATATTTTTAGAGAGCAGGGGGGAGACAGAGAGTGAAACATTGATGTGAGAGGAACACATCCATTGGTTGCCTCCTGCATGTACCCTGACCTGGGGCCAGGAATGGAGCCTGCAACCTCGTTATGTGCCCTTTGATTGAAATTGAACCCACAACTCTTCAGTCCACAGGTTGACACTCTTAACGACTGAGCTAAACCAGCTAGGGCACATATCTCATTTCTTAGGAGAGAGTATACTGTTTCATTAATTGGCTATTCCCTCAGATATATGCCAAAGGGGGGTGGGAAGAAGTGTCACACATACACACACATATATATTTCAAGTTATTTCTCCATTACTGAAAAGAGATTACTCTAAAAGGTATCCAAGAGAGCAAAAAAGGAGATACTAATGTCCTTTTTTCCTTTCCCAGACCATCAAGTAAGCCAAAATAAAGAGCTTGATACAGCAGACAGGCTTTTAGTTGAATGTGTCAGCATGAAATACAAGCACTGCAGCAAAGGAGAATGGATTATATGTTTTCAAACCAATGCACATTATATAACCTACCCTGTGGTGACCATGTGGCGAGACACATCAGGTGGGGATAATCAAGCAAGCTTTACCAGTAAACACTTCCATGTAGATTTTTTTTTTCAGTAGAAACCACATTTCCAAGGATAACTTTTATTCAACTCCACAAACTCCTGTTTTTAATAGCTTATTTAAAGCATTTTTAAACAATTCATTACAGACTGCAAAAAGCTCTGAACAGCATTTTGAAGTGGGCTTCGCACTAATGTGATAAGAGATATCTTTTGAAAAAGAAAAGAAGAAAAGCCAGCAGAGCATATGGTGCTTACCATTCAGACATTTCTGGCTTTTTCTACTAAAACTCACCCGAGAACACTGAAGTTTTTAAGAAACAAATAAAAATACTTCCATACCTACAGGGATGCTCTTGTTTCTCCCATATTTTAATTAACTTTGAAAGCTATATTATCACATCTTTTAGAAGCAACCCTAAGAGCTGGATAGGAAGGGAACTGGTGATGATTGTGAAACTGCTGTTGTGTACAATGCCAGGCCTTCTGCATGTGCTATCCCATTAGAGTCTTTCAATAACCCGTCAAGGTAAGTCCTATTATATCACCTTACAAATGAAGAAGCTGGAAACATTCTCAATATCTCACAGCTTTGACAAGTCGCAGGATATGTATGCAGACCCCTAATTCATGTATTCTAAACCACATGCTAAGCAAAATGTGCCAGAAAAACTATAGTCAACAGAACCAACATGCCCCTGCTTTCTTGGAATTAATGCAATGTCAGAACCACCAACAGCATGATCCTTGGTGTCTTTTCTAAGGAACCTTCCTACCTGGTAAGTACCCCAGGGCCTCCAATAAAGCCCCAGTGATATCCTAGGACATGAGCACTAGGGTACTTCTAAGAGGCAATACCCAGAGAAAGGATTAGAAGAATTTCTATACCCAGGGCCATGATAGTAGTCCCCCCCCCAGCCCCCAATGTGTTTACTCTCTGATTACCCTTGAGGGCAATGTTCAACTTTTGTGGGGTAGAATAATTAGGAAATGGGTAAAAAGAGTGGATCAGAAGACAAAAACCCTTATTTAATTACATCTTTGAGGTTAGATTCTTCTAAACGTTTCCATTTGCTTGGAGAAAAAACTAGAACAAATAAGGAGTTTAGACAGAAAGATAGCAATGAGAGCAGTATGGAGAGAGAAAGGAAGACATGCATTGCTTAAATGAACTGGGGTACATGTTTTCTTCTGTGGATGATCATATGCATGATATAATAAACTTTTGAAAAGGCAAAAAGGCATAAGAAAGAGGTCAAGGGACCCTATCAGCATTTATGGATTGTCTAATTGTATCAAATGTTTTTTGTATAATTTTCATATAATTATCACAATGATCCTGAAAATAAGGTAGTATCATTCAAATTTGGCAGATGAGAAATCTAAGGCTTAAATTGTTTCAACAACAGGCTCTTAGATAACACAGCCTAATGGGTAGGCCTTTGAATCCAGACAACTTGGCCACAAAGCCACTAGGCCTTAATAGCTGGGGAGATGAGAAGAATGGGTGTGGCTGTGTGTGAATGGCTTTTCATAACCCAAACCACTGAGATAACTTACAAATAACTAGGGACATTGGTTGGTGTATGACGGTCACAGAACTGCCCATTATCTCCTCAGGAATCATGCTTCTCCTCCACTCCCACACCCCTCCCCTCCCCTGTAGCCCCCCATAGTACACACCTGTGACTGCCACTCTGGCCCTTGGAGCTGCTCCAGTGGGACTAGGGAGGCCCTATGCTCTGGGGAGTTAATAATCTCCTCCCTAGCTACCAGCAGCTCTCTGCTAATGGCAGGTGTGGAGGGAATAAATGGTTCAGCTTCCTCACTCCCAGGTGGAACAGCTCTGAAGCATGCTCTCTGCAGTCACCCAGAAGTCCCAGAAGCATGGAACCTTAGTTGTTCACAGAGGTACCTGCTCTTGAACATATCCTGCCCTAGCTTCGTGCCCTTTCCTTTTTCACGTGCCTACAGGATCCCAACTATGCATCACACACTCCGTCCTTATCTCAGATTCAGCTACAGGGGAAACTCAACCTAATATAGTTGAGGACACTTCAGAGAGAGGCAGAATTTAAATTGGACCTTGAAAAAACATAAGTGGAGTTACACTCTTCTTTACTCAAGAAGGTAGAAGTGTTTTTTATGGTTAACCATAAGTATTCACGTTCTGCCTTATTCCAGAAAGGACTTAGAAAGACTGGAAGGTTGATATCAACTAATTACCTACAAAGGTTGAAATTCTTATTTTCTTGTTCAATTCTGGTAACAGTCCTATTGATAGAATTTTTCATTACAAAACCAATAGGAGAAAAAGAAAGAGGAAAGGATAGTTTAATGCACTAATTGATATAAAGTATTTCCTAGTTTCCCGATCACTTCCCTATAAAAGGCAGTTTGTTAAATGAGAGTTTTATTCCTGCATTTGCATTATTATATGGAAATACAAAATCTTTTTTAGCTTAATGTGCTTATAATGCCATCAAAAGAATTTTTTATTCTGGAGAAAGGTGAGAAAAAAAATCTCTTTGGACTCCAAATACATGTTTTTGATGTCTTGGAAATTTAGGGATGAAATGCTAAACCTTTAGCAGAAACAAAGTATAGAACATCATATGTTAGTCTTGATATTTAAGGTGAAAAGACAATATTTTCTAGCTTGGGCAAAACAATTTATTAAACCTACATTTTTAAAGGGTTCAGAAGACAAAGAACTGATCATGTTCTCATGGTTTTCCTTTTCCATTTTAAAAAAATTCTACTTCACCTGTTTTTAAAGCCTTGGAGGAACTTTCAACTGCAGAGTTAAGCACTCAAGTGTAGTTGAGAGTATGTAGACTACGATTTGCTTTAGGGAAAGCAATTAAGACTTTTTACAGTCAGAAATTGCTAAAGGGTATGAAAAGGCTCCAAAATGGACACCATTCGCTTTGAGGAATAAACAGCTTGCCTGGCCCAAACTCTACCTGAAGGGCAGCATTTAGAATTGGGAAAAAGTGTTATATTTTCCCTTTTCATGAGATAACTGCACATGAAAGAAACTGTTTCAAGTTTCCAGTCTTTATTCTACCCCTAGACCTCAGTGACTGAATGGTGTTTGTGAATCCTCAAATTATGCAATTTACACAGCTATTTTAAGTAACCTTGAGAAGATTCCTAAAACTGCCAAGGAGGTGGCCATCTTGCTACACCATTAGAAAAGAGCAATGGGCCCTAGCTGGTTTAGCTCAGTGGATAGAGCCTGGTGACTGAAGGGTCCCGGGTTCGATTCTGGTCAAGGTCACATGCCAGTAAGGTGTGTGTAGGAGGCAGCTGATCAATGATTATCTCTCATCATTGATGGTTCTGTCTCTCTCTCCCTCTCCCTTCTTCTCTGAAATCTATACAAGTATATTTTTTTTAAAAAAAAGAGCAATGGGAGGTGTTGCATAAAAATTTTAGCTGAAAAAGTGGTTTATTTTGCATTTTACTCTAAATGGTTGTGCTAGGGATTTAAAGAATATTTACATTTTTATTTTTAAAGGTGAAGAGGAGAAGATATTTTAAATTATTACTCTTTACAAATGAGGTGTTTTTTTAAATATTTATGTTTTTATTGATTTTGTTACCCTCAGAAGCATGTCTCCTGTTTTAGTGCTCTCCCATGTGGCATTATTCTTAGGCAAGCTCTTTCTCAAGAGAAGAAAGAGGACAGAAGGATGCTTTTTGGCATTTCTAAGCTGCCTAATTCTCACCATGTAGGATCCCAAACACAGATACTCGCTGTTCCAATGTCTTTGTCAGTTTCATAATTTATACAAGCAAGTGTCTATTTGATATCTATATGACTAATACTATATCTAGAAATTAGACATTTACAAGTGAATATGACTAAGTCCTTTATCCTCTTAAAGCTTAAACATTTTCTTGGGGGAGACAGATCCATAATAAAAAATGAGTAAATGACATATTAAAAAATGGTAAGTTCTATGTTAAGAGAAAAAGTAAAGTAGAGGATCAAAAATGCCAGGTTGTAGTATTACTTAGGGGTCAGGTAGGCCCCATTGAAAGAGTGAGACAGAACAAAGTTTCAAAAGAGATGAGGGAGTGAGCTATGTGACTATTGGGAGAGCATCCAAACAGAAGAAACAGTCAATGCAAAGGCCCTACTACAGGTGAACTGATAGTGTTTTTCAGAAACTATAAGGAGACTGGTGTGGCTGGAGAAGAAGGAGAAAGAGAAAAAGTAAAAGGAGATGGTTGTGAAGGGCAAATCATTTAGGATCTCATAAGCCATTTTAAAGACTTTGACTTTACTCTGTATCAAATAAGAATTCACTCAGTGTTTCAAGCAGAAGAATGGCATCATCTGAATTACTTATTTTTTTAAATCCATCTGGCTGTGTGTTGTGAATTGATTTAAGTGGACAAACATGGAAGCCAGTTAGGAGGGTATTGCAGTAATTCAGGTAAGAAATAATGGTGGCTTGACCCTTTATTCAACAGTGATAGAAATTGAAATGTAATCCTGATGAAAAGCGGTCATGTTATGAATACATTTTGAAGAGAAAGTAAAATGGATTTTGTGTGGTGGGAGAGTTACAAAGTAATCAGATATGATTTTATAATTTTCAGCCTGAATAAGTAGAAGTAAGAAGTTACCAGGAACTGAAATGGAAAAGGCTATGAGAATTGTAAGTACTGGAGGAAGATCAGGAATTTTGTTCTGGACATATTAAATTTTAGTTGTCTAATAGACAGCCAGATAGAGAAATCAGGTAGGCAGTTGAATATATGAGTCTGGAGTTTAGGACAAGTTCTGGGCTGGAGACATAAATTTAGGCATCATCCACATGTAAATCATATTTGAAGACTGGATAAGATCAACACAGGAGTAAGAATAGATGGAGAAGCGATCAAGAACTGATCATTCCAACACAGAGGTTGGGGGCAGAGGGTTAGAGGTAGAACAGCAATGATGCAACTGAATTGAAGTAGGAGGAAATCCAAGAGAATGTGGTATGGTAAAAAACAGATAAAGTATCAAGAACAAGGAAATGGTAATTGGAACAAAAATTCTTCTACGTGTTGCAGTTAGGGCTAACAATTGGCTATTAGATTTGGCAGCAAGGTGGACACAGTGACAGGAACAACAGCAATTTTGGTGGAGTATCAGACTCTAAAGACCTATCCACATACATTTAATAGATACTTATAGAGACTAGGAATAGGGGACGATATGGCAGTAACTAGAGCAATTATTGAGTGTTACTGCAAAAGAAGCTGGTGGTAGATAAGAAATCAAGAGGAAGCTTTTTCATTTCTTATGACAGAAATAATCTTATGTACATTCTGCAATGACAATTTTAGTAGAGTATGAAAAATATGACATTGTAGGAACTAGAAGGGAGAGTTGCTTGAGCTATTTCTTTGAGAAGGTAAGAGGGGGTTGAATCTACTATACATAAGGAGGGATTGGCTTAAGTAGACAATGTTATTCCTTTACAGAGAAACAAGTGAGAAAGCAAAGTGTGTGAGTGCAGAGGCAGTGTATGAGGTTAGTTGTAGGGGATGGTAATTACCATCTGAAAGCTTTAATTTTCTCAATGAAGAAGGAGGTGAGAGAGGATGTGTTGAGACTAGAAAAGAGAAATTGGGAAATAGTTACCAGAGTGGGAAAATGAAGAGACCTGGGACATTGTGTGATGACTGGCTGTATTAAGTACACTCTTGAGGTTCCTAGTCATAAATTTAAAATGAGACTAGTCATCGGATGGTGTGTTTTCCTTCAACTCTATTTAGCTGCACAGGTACAGGTACAGAGTGAGTATATCGTTGAATCTAACTGGAGTTTCAACCTTGCCAAATAAGTTCAAAATTCCCAGGGCACATGGAATATGTTTAACTTGTCGAAAACAGGTTAAGTTAAAGGAATTTTAAAACTCCTGGGTATCATACCAATAAAAAAGTGTCTTATTCCTAAGTATTTATTTACCTAGGGATTTTTAAGGCTCCCACATATCTGGCAAGAATTCAGCAGCATATATAATTGTGTAGTTGAGCTTTAAAAGTTTGTGTAATGGCCAAGTAATTGAAAGTTACGTATTTACAAGAGGTTAAAAAAATACTGAACTAGTACATTTTACTATGACAAACAATTCAACATCCTATTGTTGTGTCAGCATAAAATGTAGTTAAATAAACAGCTGTCATTTTCATTTACCGTTAGAAGGGTCTATGTTTTATTCCCCAACTAGGGTGACTATTTTAGGCAGATACTGGGTTTTATTTTTTGTATTCCCTACTGAACTTAGCATAAATTATCTTTAAAGCATGTTTTTCAACTGGAGTAACTTCTAAGTATTAGTTAAACAAAAGACTTTAAATTTGAATTATGATCTTTTTTTAATAACAAATATAATTAAACATTTGTCCACATACAGAAAATACTTTGTTTACAAATAAGCTACATTACCAGGAAAGGGCCTTATCTATTTGGATCTTTAAAAAAAAACACAAAACAAAACAAAACACCAAGGCAGGTTTTTAAGACTGAAATATAAATCCCTGAAAATATAGCATTTATAAGGAAAATGCTGACAGACCCATAGCCATAGCAGTGCTAGCAGGCGCAGCTCTAATACTGAGCATCACCAGCAATTTGCCTCTTCATTCATGTCTGTTGCTAAGTGTCTAGTTACTGTAAATGCTTTAGATTTTGCATAATTTATGTAAATTATTAAACACCTGTTCTCTTCCCAGAAAACAAAGATATGGAACAGTCTCCTTAGTTTAATTGATTCCTGGCTTGAGTTGTCATTGTTTCCCCAGCAACTACAAAGCAGTTGTAGTTCCCTAATGGTCAGATATCGTTGGAAAGACACAGATGTTGAGAATTGATCTTTCAGACACATATATCTGTATAGCTTTATGTGTGGTTGGGTGAGCATATAAATGAAGAAATGAAAATGTCATTGCTTCTCCTGAATGCATTTAGAACAGAATGTGTGTGTTATCGATAATACTTAATTTCAAAGCACCTTTACTGTTTTTTTTTACATTAACTTTTTATACTTTCAGTATCACCCTTAAACTTAAAAATACAAAAAGTGGGTCATATTTTTCTTTAATGAGGCAATCCATACTAGTTTCTGAATTCTTAATTCAAGTGGTTTTCTTCAAAGATTTTCAAACATCTAATTCAAGAATTGTACTAAGATATAGAAAAAAATGTAGTCACTGAAGGCTATTAGAAAAATATATTTTTGCATTAAATCATTAATTGTTATTATTACTCTCCTTATTTTAATGCCAAAACATTCCTGAATCAAAATAATATTGGAACCTGGCCGGTGTGACTGTGATTAGAGTGTCGACCCATGCACAGCAGGGTCACGTTTCTGGACAAGGGCACAGACCTGGGTTGCAGGAGTATGTTAGGGCTCCTGCTGGAGGCAAACAATCCATGTGTGCTCTCTCACATCGATGTCTCTGTCTCTGTCTCTCTCTCTTCCTCTCCTTTTCTCCCTTCCTCTATCCCTTCCACTCTTTCTAAAAAACAAATAAAAATCAAATATCCTTGGGTGAGGATTAACAAAAATATTATAAGAATAATCCTATATAATGAAAGGGTAATATGCAAATCGACTGAACTGCAGAAGGACCAGTCACTATGACATGCACTGACCACCAGGGGAGAAACACTCAACACAGGTGCTGCCCCCTGGTGGGCAGCAAAATGGCTGACAGCTGGTTAGCACAGCGGCGGGACCCTCTCCCACCTCCTCAGCAGTGCTAAGGATGTCTGTCAGTCAGACATCCCCTGAGGGCACCTGGACTCCTAAAGGGTGCAGGCCAGGCTGAGGGATTCCCCACCCCCCATCCAATGCATGAATGTCGTGCACTGGGCCTCTAGTAAATAATAATAATATTGGAATTACCTACAGTAAGCCCCAATTCTTGGAGTTAACAAAAATTTGAACTCTAAGTGGCTGTAGTCAACCTAAAAAGATGAAGAAGAGGAAAAATGAGGCACATTGACAATGTAAGACATTTAATGCAGATGAGGTAAATGCATTCAATTTTTGAAATATAAATAAATATCCAACATAGTAGATATTGCATGATAAAAATCTAAGCATTTAACTTAATATAAATTTAATGTGAGTCCATTGCATAAGGTGGATAGCTAATGAAATGAAATTACATGCCTAGTATATGACAAGTAGGCTGTGTATCAGTCATTTTTCACTAAATAACAAACAACACACAATTTCAGTAGCATTGAATAACAAGCATTTATTTCTTGCTCATTTTTGTAGCACAGCTGGGTTCAGCTTATCTAAACTGGCCTCTGTCCTCTGGGCTTGACTCCAAGCTGTGGGATGGGTCTAAACCTTTCCTACATGTATATCACCACCTTGAACTATTAGGGTTACAATGCGTGAACTTCTCACAGTCCAAAACAGGAGCACAAGTGGGCAAGCCCACCTAAACAACCATGTATCAAGCCCCTGCTCACATATTGTCTGCTAACATCTGATTGCAAAACAAGCCTTAGGCTGTTACCAAGCCCAACATCAATGGGATAGGAAATATGTTCCTCTAATGAAGAGAAAGAATAATAGAGTGAATATGTGCTGAACAAAATTTTAATCATCTTTAGGAAGCTATTATTATCATTTTAAATGTAATAATAAACTGAGGCTACATTAATAGATGTTTAATCCATGTTCAAAGGGAGCATGTCTAGTCCAGTAGTAAAAGAATTCAGCTATTTTAATGGAACTTACCCCATCCAAGCCCACAAATATTATATGTATGTAGTATGATTATGTGTGTGTGTGTGTGTGTGTGTGTGTGTGTGTGTGTGTGTGTGTGTGTAAAGAGAGCAAAAGGGTTTTTCAGAAGTAATCTTTAGGTTACATTACTATCATTTAAAATATGTTCTCAATCCATGACTTACATGGTCATGGTCTCTCTACATAGTTTCTCCAATATGATCCTATACAATGTCCACGCCCCTCTCCTGAGCCACCATATTTAATTGACCAGAGGATAATGCCTCTACAAAGTTGTGCCAATCAAATAATCAAGGTTGGTCATCTCACAGAAGAACCAGGTACATGTGGGTGCTAGCCATGTACTGCAAAGATTATTTCTAAGAGAGAAGTAAAGCTGACAACGGAGAAACTATGAGGTGAGAAGAGACCTGTCCTTGTTTCTGGTTTTCGTATCCTGGTTCTATCTCTGATGAAACTTAGCCCTTCTCGGGCTTTGTGAGATAACCTAGTCCTCTTCCAATTAATTGATCTTCCTTTGGCCAATTAAAGGGATATTCTATTTGTTACATCCAAAATAATCTTGGTTCAAAGCAGAAAATTCTTAAGTTTAGGTTTCACGGAAGCACATCAATAACTATCACTGAAGAATAATCAAATGATCTCTAAAGTATTTTCAGATATAGTGAGCACATCTATCAAGGATAGATATTAACTCATATTTCATCCACAGTATAAATACATATCGATACACTGAGAGAAAGAAAAAAATTCTAATTAGCGAGGAGCCTATGTGCTCCTTGAGTCAATGACCACCAATTAGTAGGTGGGGAAGCATTTGATTTCCTTCCTGCTCCATCCCAATGGGCCTACCTGAATCATAAGAGATATACAGTTGACCCTTGAACAATGTGGATTTGAACTGCACATTCCACTAATATGGGGAATTTTTTTTTTTACACCCAATAAGTCCATTCAGGCTTTTGTATCTGCAAATTCAACCAACCTGCAATAGAAAACTATTTTCAAGTTCCTAACTGTGGTTTCCAAACAGCAGATTCCCTACCACAGATAAAAAAAATACTGGTTTTCAATATGCAATTTGTTGAATCCCTGGATAGGAAGGGTTGACTGTCGAGTGGAACATTTTATGGAATTTTTGACTGACTGTGCCAGGCTCAAAGTCCTAACCCACCGCATTGTTCAAGGGTCAACTGAATTAGCTTTTAATGTGTGCTCTCCTGGCTAATATACAAGGGCAAAGAACTCAAGGAACTTTATACCTAGTTCCCCCCACTGATGGAAGGAAAGCATATCTAGAAATTACATAAACAACAAGAAATCTGTGATATTTGAAACTTTCAAGGGCTACTTTGCCTTTTTTCTAATAGCCATGTAAGTCCTGTCAATAAATTTTCCACTTAGATAAGGTCACCTGGGAAGTTACAGTTTGTTTTAATCTAGAATATAATTTTCCTAAATGCTGTCTTTTATAATTACTGACTAGTGGCCTGGTACACAAAATTCATGCATAGAGGGAGTATCCCTCAGCCCGGCCTGCACCCTCTCTAATCTGGGACCCCTCAGGGGATGTCTGACTGCCAGTTTAGGCCCGTTCCCTGTGGACATCCCTCTCACAATCTAGGACCACTGGCTCCTAACTGCTCACCTGCCTGCCTGCCCGATCGCCCCTAACCACTCTATGTGCTGGCTTGCTTGCCCCCAACTGCCCCCCCTGCTGGCCTCATGGCCCCCAACTGCCCTCCCCTGCTGGCCTCATGGCCCCCAACTGCCCTCCCCAGGTGGCCTGATGGCTCCCAACTGCACTCCCTGGCCAGTCTCCCAGTCTAATTAGCATATTACCCTTTTATTAGTATAGATAGGGTTTTTTTATATTTACAAATAAATGCTTTATTTTATTTTTTTATTTTTTTAAAATATTTATTGATTTTTTTACAGAGAGGAAGGGAGAGGGATAGAGAGTTAGAAACATCGATGAGAGAGAAACATTGATCAGCTGCCTCCTGCACACCTCCTACTGGGGAATGTGCCCGCAACCCTGGTACATGCCCTTGACCTGAATCAAACCTGGGACCTTTTAATCCACAGGCCAACGCTCTATCCACTGAGCCAAACTGGTCAGGGCTGCTTTAGTTTATTTTTAAGGAGGCATTATGTAAGATCAATTTTAATTTTCTGTTTACAGTATGCTTATAAGTTGGAACATAGAGAAATAGAAATGAAAAGATTTTTCTGTAAGTATAGGCAATTTGAGGACTGTATTATTTAATTTTCTGTATCTTCTTCTATAGCTTCTTCTGTAGAATCTTTTCATAATGTGCCTACAGCTAACCAATATGTGTTTCTGAGAAAGAAAGTAAAAATGTTTGCAAAAGTACATTTTTAAAATTAATTGCAATTACTTCTTAAATCTCTCGTTTTCACCTCCACCATTATTAAAATTTTAAGGTTTAATTTAATTTTGCTTAAGCAAATTGCAATAGAAATGATTCAGCCACCCAAAGAACACATTCTGGGGAATAGAAGCTCACAGTTATTTGTTCTGAGATGTAAGTGTGCCTTAGAGGAATGCTTTAGAAACTGCTTGGGTTTGCCAGGTGTTCTAACTCAGATAGACTCTTGACTAGCGTGACATCTAAACACTTTGCCAAATGAGGACTTCTCTATTAGTGGCTCTCCATGGTGCACTGCAGCACAATGCAAATGGTTGCCTATAAGAACAAAGCAAACTATATTTGCATGAGTTTCATCTATATTAACAGAAGTATATTTTGTCAGGCTATATTCTCAGTAATGCCAGCAGATTGCATGCAAAGATTTTGCTAAGTTTAGGAAATATTTCCTCCAATGAGAGTCAAGAGGTTACATACTTTTAAAAAATGTCTTGGTTATTAAAACTATCTGGTTTTATTACCATATTTATTTTCAGTTAGAAGAGCTGATTCTCATGTCTGTAATATTGTCAGAAATTTTGACTTCTAGTACTAATTCCCCTACAGACTATATGGGGAACTTGTGCAAGCCACTTAATGTTTCCTTTCTCTCAATTGTATCATCCCTCAAATAGGAATACTAAATACAATTTATCATTTTTACTGTGCTACAAAGAGCAATGTGGACAAACTTAAGTATATAAAATACTAATAATTATAAGTCACTAGAGGCCCGATGCATGAAATTTGTGCAAGAGTAGGCCTTCCTTCTCCAGCTGCAGGCACTGGCTTCCCTCGCAGGCCCAGCTTTGTCTGGAAGGTTGTCTGGAGGGAGGTCTGGTCTAATTAGCATATTACCTGTGTGTGATAGTTTGCTCTTGTGAGTTACATGAGTTGATTGTATTATTTGTCCATAACTTTTAGAATGAAAGAGTTAAAAAGTGTTTCACCTGATAACCACTGATGACACCTTCTCAACATTCCAAAAACTGGTCCATATCAAAGAGTATAAAATGAAGGGGCAATTTTCTATAATTAGTCTGCTTTAGAGGCAAAACTTTATGTGGGCAAAGTAAGGTTTTCTCAACTTCCTTTCCTTAACTCTCTTCTTTTTGCTTCTCCAAGCAGTAAAGGTAGTGCTAAAATTTTATTGTTCCCTAAATTTAACTCTACATATTCCCACATGGCCCTTACACAGATTAGTTTATGAATGAGCTCAGTTTTTGTTTGTTTTACTCAGGACATAAAAAGATATGCACAAATCATTTGATGTTTTCTTTAGATTTTTTTCTGATGGTATATTTGCAGTTTTGAAATTTTAACAAATAATTAAAGCTCAAGTAGCATTAAAGAAACAATAAGCTAATTATTTTGACCTCATTGATATCCTGCCTTTCTTATATAGGTAAATTACACTTCAATATTTTCAACCTCCATGATTTTATAATTATAAGCACACATACACTTATAACTGGCTTATAATTTAATGCTAACCATACGAGTATGCAGGGCTCCAGGGCTTAAATAAAGTAGGACAAGGGTCAAAGGAAAGGAAAGAAAATATTGCAAAAAGAAAAATGCCCTTAGACTCCTCATGGCCAAATCATCAGTGCAAAGGAAATAATTGAAGGACATCAAAGAGAGGATAAAGGCCCTATTCAGCTGATGTGCATGAGGGAACACCTAAAGACCAGGTAACTCTCCAAGTTGAAGCAAAATTAGTTTTATAGGGTTAGAGGAAGAGAACACTATACGTTCTTATGGTTTGGTTCTGAAGGGGTTCAGACTAGACCTCCCCAAGATGTGCTGCATTAACATATGGATTATTTTTTAGCTGAAGGCAACTGAGATTCTGTAAGGTCAAGAGAAACTTTACTTCTCCCTTAAAGAATTTAGTTTGGGGCCTTGCCCATATTAAGAGTTATAACCAAAAAATAACAGTTTGTAACCTATTTATAGGGCAGGGAAAATTTCTAATTACTAAATATCTGCTCTTCTTATTGTCCTGCAAATGACGTTCCTCTCCTCTGAAAGCTCAAGGCATCTTTCTTTCCTTTTTTCTTGGCTCAGGGAGTCATAATACCTTATTTTACCTTTCTGTCTCTGAACCTCTCCTGTGTGTGGGGTTCTCATATGTATGTATGGGACAAAATTTGGTTATTTTCCTTGGTAATCTGTCTCATATAGATTTAACCATTAAACCAGCCTAAAGAACCTAGAAAGATAGAGGAACGTGTGTTCCTCCCTCACAGCTCAGATTGTATTCTTTGTCTCTAAGTGCTCTGAAAAAGTGTGGTTGCAATAGATGGAGAATATCCTTACCACTTTCTTGGTAGTATTGTTATAGTTCTGTACTAGTAACTGCCACCATACTTCTTTCAAAACCTGTTATTTGCAAGCCTTGTTGATTGTTGACTGGTCGAGATTCAGGGAGCAAACGATAGCAAAAACAAGAAAAAAATATGGGTAAAGGGCAAGGAAGGAAGAAAAAAAATGGAAGAAGTTAAGGGTTGAAGATTAGGGAAATTGTGGATTCTGCTACGTCTAATCTAATTCTTTTACAGATCTTTTGTTAAAATTATGAATTTCTTTGTCATCAAATAAATGATCATTTGGGGTATAAGAAAATAAGTTAGGAGTCAGAGAAAGGCTATGGAGTTTATAAATTCTTTGAATCTTTCTCCAAGATTATATTTTATAGCCCCTTTTATTTATATGCTGTAATCCAGATCTCAGGAATGCCATTTACTCATAATAGTCATTTGCATAACTAAAGTCTTCATACTCAGACATTTATATGTTACAAAAAAGTCCCAGTTCTAGACATCCATTGTAGAGAACTTACTATATGATAAAACAAGCAATTCAATTACTAAAAAAAAACATTTCCTCTCCTAAAGCATTAGAGAAACAATTCTTCCTCTTCCAATTATGGTAAATTTTAGTAGTTTGAATAGATTAGAATTCACATATGGTTTCAATAAATTTGAATGAAAGAGCAGAATGGAATGGATTCATTAATGACATTGGAATGAACCTTTTATAATTTGAAAGTTAACAAGGGTCTTATTGGTATCCAGTCTTACACTCTAGAGCTCCAAGGATGGTTTTATCTACATTTTGTTAAATAACAAAAATTCTAATTCAACTGAGTAAATTTAAAGATCAAATTGACTTTATTCAGTGATTCATGAATTGGGCAGCGTTCCATGTAGCAAACAGTAAGGAGCTCCAAAGGGCAGTACAAAATGGAAGATTTTAATGGCAGAAAGGGAGCAGAAAGAGGAAATTACTAGCAAAGAATGCATTGTTTCAGGCAAGGTTGTCCTCCTAAGGGGAACAGTAAGTGTCTATCAGGAGGATTATCTGTCTAATGCTGACCAGGTAATTCCACATTGACTGGTTAAATGCTACATACCTAGGAAGCTCAAACTGCAATTAGATTAAGGATTAAATCTTGGTTTGCTGATGTGGACATGGCACAATTGAATTCATTTTGGGTCTATTGCTCCTTTTTAACAATTGTAATACAATGTTTTAATTTACAAACAATCTTCTTCTACAACTATCTCTTTTTCTGGCCCAGTTGTCTTTGGAAGAATGAAAGGTCCTTAGCATCAATTTCTATTTTTCTCCTATATTGCCAGTAGATACTGAACTGATTGTTTCCAGAATAATCTTTCTTGTCTTCTTTTAGAATGTTGCTTTAGAACTCATTATGGGCACTTTGATTTTTCAAGACCAAAACATGACCAAAATATTTGAAAATATTATTGGTGTTTACCCAACTAAATTTGTCTTTGTTTGATTTCCTCATTATAAAAAATAATGTTTTTCCCCCTAAATATTACATTAATCATGCTGGAGTGTGTTGACTGGTTAACTGTAGAAATTATCTCAATTCTATTCTTGTTTAGAATAACTAGACATTGAACTAGACGTTGGAGTTCTTGCTGTTTCAGAAAATGTATGAAAAAGATAGTAATTTAGCAACATGTGCCTTATAATTAGCTTAATTGTTGTCAGCATGTAGCTATAAACCAAATACCAATTAGTCCTATTTATATATTCATTGGCTTTTCTGGTTATCTTTGAGTTAAAGTTTCTTATTTGTGCAATTTAGAGCCCTCCCAGTGTGCAAGAGAAAATGCTTTTTATACATTTCAAATGTGTAAACTAACTATATATTTAGTTTCACTATGTAAATGAGCTGAGTTGATAAGTTTTTATTAGCAAAAGGGAGGTTTTGTAATACTTAAGGTTCAAATATGTAAGAAAGCAATCTGTGATATGCTTCAACAGTCCACCAATTGTGGTTAGGTATTAGAGATTCAGTTACTGTTTAACAATCCTTTAATCCCTATATCTTCTTGTATTTTAAAAAAAACCTATTTTTTCAAATTGAAGAAAGAATAGTGTACCAAAATGATCCATGCTCCATATTAAGACAGGCACAGAGAGAAAGTATACATGCTGAGAAAAGTACACTATTCTGAAAAAGATTCAAATATATATGGAGAAAGGCACCAATAAGCAAAGTAATTCAAATACAAAGAGATCCATGAACATTCAAAGAAATACACATATTCAGAAAAAAAGAAACATATTTAGGTCTAAAACAACATTCTAAATCCTTATAGAAGT
This sequence comes from Cnephaeus nilssonii, assembly GCF_951640355.1. Classification (NCBI taxonomy): domain Eukaryota; kingdom Metazoa; phylum Chordata; class Mammalia; order Chiroptera; family Vespertilionidae; genus Cnephaeus; species Cnephaeus nilssonii. Next base: position 44,954,312 of record NC_137078.1, on the reverse strand, counting down.
GTAAAAAAATGTTCACCAAGTCTTTTTCCTTATCTCTGGCAACAAAAAATCATATTTTCCAGCCTGGATTGTATATGTAGTCATGTGACTGAGTTTTAGACAATGGAATGAGAGAGGTAATGATTTCCACTTCCATGGTTTTCCCGTAATAACATCCTAAATGTCTTTCTCCTCTGGCTGAATAGGATGAAGATAAGCGTTTGGTGACTTTGATAGCTCCTTGTTAACCTGTTTAGAGGAGGAAAAATAATACTTCCTCTACCCTTCTAGATTCTTGGCTGAGATCACTCTGTAATAAAAAGACATGTTAACAGGAGAAAATCAAATAGAAGTTTAATAACACTGGGCATATATCTCCTATGTGCATGGGAGATATCCAAGAATACTGAATAACTCCTCAAAATGGCCAGAAACACACTAAATAACATCTCTACATAAAGGCAAAAGAAAATGTTGGGAAAGGGGAGCCAGTTCTGGGAGGTTATCCAGCACAGCACAGTGTACAAGGTTGTTATGCAGATTATGTCAGCAGCCTTCTTAGTTTATAAGAGTTTCTAGAGGTTGCCTCATCCTCCTCTTCCTGGTACAGAAAGGAGACACCTTTAAGATGGAGATTTTCCCTAAATATAAATGTCTCTTTCAGAAGGGTTATTTCTACTTGGTTTCAGAGATTCTTCGATGTCTGCTGTTTCTTAAAAATAACCAGCTCACATAATTCTTGTGTCAAAGTGGCATCTTTGGGGGTAACGTATTCTGTTCCCCTCCACCTGGACCCCTGATTTGGTACTGAGCCCCTCCTAACTCCCTTGCCATCCACCTTGAACTGTTAAAAGGAGAGAAAAATATTTCTATGATAGTTGAGCCATTATACATCTTGATCTGTTACTTGGGCCTAGCCGGCTTGAACTAAAGCAGAGAGAGAGATACAAACTTCAAGGATGCTTTCCAGCTTCTAGTTGACTTTTCTTTTTCCTTTAAGGATTATCAGAAAGTACTGAGTTGAAGAAAATGCTTGCTATGGTGGATCTGACTTCAGCTACCATGAAGTCTTGTATTATAGGTCAAATACTGGGACTTAAAGAAAAAGATAGGATAGTATTGTGTTACTAGCACTGGACTAGAAATTAAAAATTACTATTTATATTCACAGTACTGTTATTTCCTAGATAATGACATAAACAAGTGATGTTTCCTAACTAGAGCTCCTTTTACTCCCACTTCAGTGAGATGTGAACATTTTGATTAAATGACCACCAAATCTCTATCATACTGTAGTTATAATTCTATGATTTTGTAATTCAAAGGGGTTCAAACTACTACAGAGATTATTTGTAAATTAAAGAATAAAATTAGGAAAGGTGAAAAATTATATCATAGGATTTTTTTTCTTGTATTTTCTCTGGGACTTTTGAAATTTGAGCTCTATTTTTTATGTAATCCTGAGCTAGTACCTACCTTTTTACTGTCTTGTTTATGACAACTCAACACTGATTAGGCAATATGAACAATTTCTAAAGTTATTTCGAAATCTAATGCACCATGTCACTGAAAGATAGCGTTAACCTCCAGGAATACTTAGTATACTGGAAATGTTCTTAAACATACCCTGCTTTTCTGAACAAAAGAATAATGTAGAAAACTTGCTGGGTTTTACAAGATCTGTGTGATAATGAACAAGTTGCTTAACCACTCAGAACCTTACTGCCTTCAACTGTAAATGGGAATTATCACTGGCCTCCTGCTGTTGTTACCAGGACTAAAGGAGATTAGAAATGTGAAAGTTCCTAGTTTAGCCCTTGCTATGCTGTAGCCTGTGTGCACGTGTGTTGCCTTATTCCCCATGTTACTGTACAGTGTAGAAAAAGTATGTTGCACAGAAGGCCAAACTTGGGCTCAAACACTTTCAAGCCGTTGAGAAATATTCAGGATGCTTAACAGGGACTTAAATATTGGCAGAACATGCAGGTTGTGGCAGAAAATAAACCAGAGATAGATCATGTAAAATTAACCCTAACCATGATGAATACTTTCTTGGAGTTACATTATTTATGCTTATAGAAAGAATGAAAAATAATTGCTTTTATTATTTTTTTAATATTAAGCAACTATTTGCTTTCAAAGTAGTAAAGGTCATTAACCTTATAATTGTTATAGAATTTAATCCTCAATATCAGACTTTTGAGTTAGGTTCCCCCCCTCTATCATATAAGTTAAAATAAAAAAGTCAAAGAGCCTACATCATATATGTGTCCAAGCTATCTACAGAACGAAATGTAGACAGAAAATCCACATATAGAGCCAAACACAAGTTTGTCTGGCTCCAAAGGCCTATTTCTTTTTACTACATGACATTAACCTTTAATAATAAAGTCTATAACACCTCCAAATCAGTGTGCTTGAATTCACCAGCTCTTACTGTACTCCCCATTCCTGTCAAGTGAGCTCATATATTAAAACTCAGAAAAACAAAAACCAGGGTGGGGATGCGGGAGTAGCCTTGCAATTTGTAAGTTTACTAATCTTCTCTAAGTGGTGTTTTGCATTGTGAAGGACACAGTTGTCCCAGACTACTGAAATGTGCATAGTTATTGGCAGAAAGTGTGGAGATGGTGGGAGTACTCTGATGTGTGGTTAAGTCAAGTAGAGCATGGTTAGCATAGAGAACAAACAAGAGAAACTTTGTTGTGACAGTTCCCCTGCATGTCCTCATTTGGTTCTTGTTAGTAAAAATCTGTAAATGACATCTGTTTATCCATTTGTGAACAATACACAGCCAAATTTTGTACCAAGTTTCTCTGCAAAGTCCCCTGAAGGAAAACTCCTTGTAAGTGATGATGTGTCAAAAGTCACAAAAAACTGTTAAAATTCTGCTTCTGCTGAGAAAATAGTGTACTTGATGAATATGTGTGTGAAATGTATTAAATCCAGATGAGAGTGGTATTTCTGTCTCCATTAGCAACAAACACCCAAGAGAATGAAATGTTTAACTTAAAGAAAAGATTGTTTGTGATCAGAATGGCAATTTCCTCGAGAGAAGCCAAAATGCAGATAACTCTACCACCTGGATATGTTTCAAAATTTTAGCCCCCACCATCCTCCTGCAACATTATATGTGTACAAGTAGATAACTTCAGAAAATGCTTTACTGTTGTTTGGGAAGAATTTCTTTTTTCTTTTCTTTTTCTTTCTTTCTTTTTCTTTTTTTTTTTTTTTACAATTCTTTCAAGAATTGTTATTCCTAAAACTTGCAGGAATTGTCATCAAAACTATAAATTAACTTTCCTTTTTGTTCTTATCATGGGTGATTTTAAAATACTCTTGCATCTTTGTCTCACTTCAGCAAAGTTCCTATTTATTCACCATTTATGTACCAAAGGGCTCTATATTTAAATCAGGAAAAGTGCCATGTGCTTATCTGTTGTATGCTTCTACTAGGAGACTTATCAAAGCATTCAACCAGGGAAAATGTGTGGGTATGCATCATGACTGAAATGGGTGTTCCTATGTACATGTATATAACATCATTGAGATATTTTGATTCACAACTTGTGGAAATAAAAAAAAAACTAAAAAGGACAATAATAATATTATGAGGTAAATATATGCTAGTTATTTCAGTTATTATTTGCTGGTGGGAGCGGATTGCTTAATAGCTTAAAAACTATGAACAATTTTATTTGCTCACAATTCCACAGATCAGCAATTTGGGCTGGGACCAGCTGAACATTTTTCTATAGGTCTTACCTGAGATCACTCATGAAGTTGCTATCATTGGACAACTGAACTGGAAGTAAATGACCCAAGATCAACTCACACGTCTAATGGTTGGTGCTGGCTGTTGGCTGATTCTCTAAGGGCAATGGGGCCATTCCACCACCTCATAATCAGTAAGCCTGTCTGTGCTTCTTCATGTGGCAGTCTCAAAGGAGCTAAAACAGAACAAATTACAAGTGTTTTCCAAACCTCTGCTTTCTTACAAAGTACAAGTGTTTTCCAAACCTCTGCTTTCTTCCGGTTTGCTAAATGGCAAAGTTTGTCTAGTGGCTAAGCCCGCGTTCTTAATGGAGGGGCAGGAATGCCACATTGCAAAGGGACATTCATACAGTGACAGTTTGTCCTCTAGTCACAAAGTATTTACATCCCCCCTGTATGCAAATATCCGCATCCCTATCCAAAGAGTAACTCTTCTTTTTTCTCTGTTGGACTTAGTGATTGGCACTGCCCACATTAATTTCCTCAGGACTCACTTTTCCTTTATTGTAGTAATCAAGGTTCCGTGTGTGTGTTTTTTGTTTGTTTGTTTGTTTTTTGTTTGTTTTTTTTTACAATTCTCTTAGGTTTGCTTCCTCAAGAATGTTTTTCTTCTAAAACCATGAAGTCTGTCAGACCAGGCCTCATTGAGGCCCCTGTCTGTCAGTGAGCCCCACCCATGGGCAGAAACACAGGTGGCTGATCTCAATTATCACATAATCCTCTGCACTTGCTTTGCACTTGGCTAGCCAAACGTGGTCCACCCAGTGCAGCCTGGTGTCCTACGGCTATGGCATCCCTCTGCTCTGCTCAAAACCTCGGCATGATTTTGCACATCTCTCCTGACTCTTGTTAGCTATCATCTGAAATTCTCTAGGAACTCTTATTTATCCTGCTCTCAAGAATTCTAACTTCAGCTAGTAATAGATAGGAGTTAGGCTGCAATAGCCATTTTAGAAAAAGCGGATTAATGTAGCTAATTTTTTTTTTCTTTCACACTTTTTCTTTTCTCAGTAGTAATAAGGTAAGGGATAGAAATTCATACTTAATATGCAAAATGTCTTGTCGTTTAGACAATCACTGAAAACAAAACAACTAAGACCAATTTGCACATTTAACTTAGCACCAAATATGTCCTATTACACTAGTATCCAGAACACTAGTATCAGATGTGGACGAACCCTTTTTATTTCAGATGTCTGGTAGCAGAGAGCATTGGCTGATCCATGGTAAACTCTATTGCTTAATCCTTCTAAACTTTTCTAGTCTGAACTCTTGAAATGATCAAATGTGTTCATGCAAGTGCTCAGACAAGACCACTGTATAGAAAGTAGCATGGCTAAGGATATCCAATTGAAATAGCCACAGACTCAACTGTTCCTGGCTGCTTCCTTTCTGTTAGATAGAATGTACTGCAAAAATGTCAAATGGAAACAGCTGTTTTACTAAAAATCCAAGCAAATCTCAAGATTTATCTAAGTTTGAAGGAGCCTGAGGCTGTATTTGAATGTAAGATTGTCTGCATCAGTAGAGGGGTAATATTTGTCAATGACTCTCTGGTCACAGGCCCCTTAGGCAGAGGTGGAGCCTCATTTGAGTCATATAGTTCCAAGGCCAATACATGACCTTTAACAATGTGTCCACATGGTTGTGAATTTTTGTAAAACTTTCAAAAGTGCTGTTTAATCATAATTTTATATCTCTTAGGCATCCACTTATACTCCAGTATCCTCTTAGTCACACTCTACCTCTAGTCTGATGGTTGTGGTGTGGCACTAGCATAGCTAAGGTGAAGGAGTTATGAATCTTTTCAGATTAGGTTGGGTGTTTTGCAGTCACTTCTGTCCAAGTATTGCTTCCTTCCAAATTTGGAAACAATCCCCAAAACAGTTGATATCACCAGTAGTAAGGTCTGAAGCTGAAAGAATTTTTTCTAAAACTGACAATAAAATATTTTAATCAACAAGGATTGAATTATTTGAGAAAAGATTGAATTATGACTATTTATAAGGAAAATGGTAGGATAAGGTTGCCATGTGAAGAGGTGAACAAAGAATATGCAGCCAAATGTAGGGAAAAAAATGTAGGTAAAATAGAAAGGCAAAGAAATGTCTCAAGCAGCTTATAAATTTAAAAATACTGTTATTTTTCTGGACTTTGTGATATTTGTGATTAGCTTTTTTAAAATGTATACTTTTTATTTTCCAATTTCATATAAAAAATTTTGTGATTGTATTTTCTTTTAAAGAGGTCTACAAGTTGCATAAGTTTCAGGCCCTACAAAATCAGGATCTGCCTCTGCCCCCTGGGTACATAGATGATGATAGAAGATGATAGATAGAAGATAGATAGACAGACAGACATCTAGAAAAAGTGAACAGCTCTCTCTAGTTTGCTTTAGCTTCTAGGGAATACACTAGTAATTAATGAAGGCAGACAACACCCAAACCATACAGAACTTTATGAATTAAAATCAATATTTCAGTGCAACCAGCTTGCACTTAGGAGCTAACTAAGAGCCAGGGCAAAAAACATAGTTGACTCATAAATAAAGCAAACCTCCTAATGGAGTACATGTGAAAAATTAAGACAACAACAACAACATCCCATTTAAGAAAATTAACTGAAGAATCCAATCCCCTTTGTAGAGATGGTGTATTCTCAGCAAAACCTTGGGACGCATGAATGGGACAGTCGCCCAACCCTTTCCCATAATTAGCTCTCTATGCTCTTAGTGAAGAGGAGATAGATTTAGGAGCCATTTGAATTTGGAGAGTATTTTGTCTGATGATAGATTTATGATTAGGTAAAAATGTCTCAATCAGAATATTATTACTATTTTGACCCTCAATAAAAACCCTAGCTTTTAAAAGAGGAATTTAGGTTGTATTTTTTGTTGGTTTGTTTTTAAAGGCTCTTTATGATTTCTGTGTTACCACTGGCTATGGTGTTTTACTAAGGTGTCCTCAATTGTCTCTCAAATTTTCAGAAGTTTATAGCCTGTTCTGAAACAACATGCTTTTGGATGAAACCCAACTTATAAAGATGTGCATGAGAAACTTTTCTTTAATATCCTTGAACAAGAAAATTTCAGTTTCTAATACATTTTGAATTTTTTTAAAAAAAGTTTTCTTGTTTTTAAATGAGTAAATCCCTGAAAGATAATTTTCTAAAATCTTAACCACACAGTGTGAGGTTAAAACAGCTCTGAAGATAACAAACCTGTATTTGCAGGACAGTATTCCTCCTTCTCAAGTGAGAGCCCCCTGTGCCATTGGCCTCACCTCTGAGCCTCATTGTATTCATAGGTAAAACGAATCTAACAATTGAGCCTAAAATCTGAGTCCTGTGGTGAGGTTAAATGTGATCACAGGTTAGAATGTTTTAACACAGGGCCTTTATGAAATAATTAAAGGCATTGCTAAATTCCTTCTCAAATTTATATTGTCAAAATTAATTAAAGTTACCTTGCTGCTAAAATGCTACTCATAAAATGTTGGGAAAAATTTCTATGGGACTAGTAGGAGTGACTAACTATATTAAAAACACAACAAACAGAAACAAAATACAATATCTGCTAACTCAGCTGAGTTAGTAATATATATGATATATGATATATGACATATGACATATTATATATAAAATTAAATATAATTTATATAATATATAAAATATTTACATATAAGTATATAATCTATATATACAAAAGGCTAATATGCTAAGTGTCCGACCATTTGGGTAATGATGTCATGTAGCAATGCCCAGCTTCCTCTCCCTAGTAACTAGCCTCCTTGCAGCTTCTTCAGCCCAGGAACACGACTTGCTTTATAGCCAGATGGAAACATTTCACACTGTAACCAGATGTCTGTGAAGCGTTTTCCCATGCCTCATCTCCTTTGATCCTCACAGAAGTCCTGGAGTAGGTAGATAGGAGACTCGGTGGAATCCTATTTTCTTTTCATTAGCTGAAAAACGGAGATTTAGAAAGCTTAGAAACCTGACCCAACTGAAAAGGAGTAAGAAATGGTGGACCTTGAAAATGACTTCAGGTTTTCTCACTGAACAGAATATAGTCAAACACTGCTGCAGTTAAATATTTTACCCTTTGTTCTCCCTGTATGATCTACAATAATTATCTGCTTTATGTTGATATTTACTGCTGTGTTGCTGATAATTACCTGAAAGAGAAGTTGGGGTGCTTCACTGGGTTGAAAAAAGTTTAGCTAAATAAGAAAGGAGGTCTAATTTAGCAAGTTTATTCTATATCTATAAAAGGCTAAGGTGATTCACGCATGTGAGATACATATAAAGCTGTATTTTTCCATCTGTCATTGTCAATTGTGAATTAGGTTGGCACTTCTACTATAAAGGGCAAATAGCGATATTAAAATATTTCTTCTAATTAATTTCCTTTCAATGTGCATGAATCTGTGCACTGGGCCACTAGTATTTATATATAAATAATATATATGTATATTTCCCCTGTGGTAGAGTTTTACGTTCCCAAGCCAAGTAAATGCTTCTATAAGTTAGTGATGTTTAGGGTAATTCAGAGTAATGGGTATCTCTCTTTTTTTAATGCTTCTAGTGCATTTCGCAATAAAAAGAACAATTCGTTCCATTAAATTGTTTTGGAGGGTGGAGGTTGCAATTCAGATTTTTTAACAAAGAAACAAATACCATATCCTACTCTCAAGGACTTGAAAACCATTCTGTGACTTAGAATATCTCTCTCTCTCTCTCTCTCTCTCTCTCTCTCTCTCACACACACACACACACACACACACACAATTTCTATTTTTTACTTTAGGGGGACAGAGAGGAGAAGATGCTTAAAATTTTGTATGTGTTGGAGGAAATGCCAATGTGCTAGTTTTTGCTTTAATTGTTCTTTTTGACTATTATTAATAATTGTGACTTTTTCTTTTCATAAATGAGAGCAACATAAATGAGTTATTACTATCAAAATTGTAATTTGTATTTTTAGATATAATCTAGTGATTTCACATCTGAACTTTTTTAACAAAATACCAGACATTTTAAATAGCAATATTTTAAAAATCCTAAATTTCACCAGGTTCTATATTATTGACTGGTAGTGACAACAACTACATAACAAGAATAGTTAGAGTTCTGTAGCACTGGGTTAAATATTTTATTATATTATCTTCTGTATTTCTTTAAAAAGCCTTAGGAGATGTCCACTTTTAACATTTTAAAAATGAGAAAACTGAAATTAAGGGATCAATCCCTTGCCTTAGGGAGCTGCTAGGAAGTTATTGACTTAAGATTTACATTTGAACTCAAGAACCCATCCTATATAATAAAAGGCTAATATGCAAATCGACTAAATGGTGGAACGACTGGTTGCTATAATGCACACTGACCACCAGGGGGAAGACGCTCAACTGCTCAATGCAGGAGCTGTCCCCTGGTAGTCAGTGCACTCCCACAGGGGGAACGCTGCTCAGCCAGAAGCTGGGCTGATGGCTGGCGAGCACAGCGGCGGTGGTGGGAGCCTGTCCTGCCTCCATGGCAGCACTAAGAATGTCTGCCTGCCATCAGTTGGACATCCCCTGAGGGCTCCCAGACTGTGAGAGGGTGCAGGCTGGGCTGAGAGACCTCCCCACCAAGTGCACAAATTTCGTGCACCAGGCCTCTAGTTTATTATATTTTATTCTCCATATGATTATCTGTAAAGAACTACTCTCTGGGTTATTGTTTGGTATAATAATACTAACATTAATAGTTCATATTTTTTTAACTTTCACTATGTCCAGAATTCTATCAAATCCCATATATACATACATATATATAAATCAGTACAAAGCCCTATAATTTTATTTTATTTTATTTTATTTTTATTTTTTTTTATTGAGGTATTATATGTGTACATATCTTACCATTACCCCCCCACCCCACACCCATACATGCCCTCACCCCCCAGAGTTTTGCGTCCATTGTTTATGCTTATATGCATGCATACAATTTTAGTACTTTTATTATTATCTCCATATCTCCATAAAAACTGAAGCTTGGAGGTTTCCCTATCAACACCTACATTATGTATTACTAGGTTATGTATGAGATGCCTTTTTCACACAGTTTAGAGAAGAATTGATATAGCATGAATTGAAAGACACCATAGTTTTCCCATAAGAAGTCTCACATTTGGAGCCTTTGGCTAAGATAGCGTTTAAAGGCAAGTGACAGTTTGTCTATTAAGTTATTATCACCTAATCCATGACACAGCTAAGGCCACTCTACTTCATCCAGGGAAGGGACTAATGAAGAAACACTGAAAGCTATTGGTAATGGATAATCTTACCCTAAAAGGACAATTTAACTGGAGCAAAACAATCAAGTTGTGATATCAACTTTGTGACAAAACAGAGAAAGACCAAGCTTAATGTACTTTTAAAAAAATGACTAATATGCACAGGGCAGGATCTTAGTTTTAAGTGCAGTAATAAGCACATGAGTGGGCAAAAGTAGGTTTAGAGTTGTTTTTATGGAAAAATAATCTATAATAATAAAAGTGTAATATGCTAATTAGACTGGGTGTCCTTCCAGACGACCTTCTGGATGAAGCCAGGGCTTCAAGGGAAGCCCAGGTCTCAGGTGCCAGAGGGAAGCCAGTGCCAGCAGCTGGGGGAAGGAAGGCCTATTCTTGCACTAATTTCGTGCTTTGGGCCTCCAGTTAATAAATAATAATACAAACATAAACTCTGTGTTTCACGTACTCACACTGTCAACCCACTTTTGACCATCCCTGTTTATTCACTTTGGAAGATATCAATAAACTGTATAAAGCAAAATATCTCTAGACTTTCTGTTGCTTGTAATTTTTCAAATGCTAACCCTTTCATTATTTCTTTGGTACTGCTATTCCTTTCAGTATGATTAAGAAGTTTGGAGATAAAGCATGTTTTCCAAGAATTGCATGGATTTTATTTAGAACCCCCTCTCTGCTTGATGTGCATATAAATTAGCAGAGTTAATACTCTGTCTTCTAAGTGCAATAGATATCTTTTCATATGCAAAAGAGGTGAGCTCCAGAAAGTCAGTCTCTACAGCAATATTCATGCATTAAACAAATCTATATTAAGACAAAGTAGCTTTGTCCCCAAGAAATGTACTAGTGAAGCAAAGAGTGGAAAGTTAGCCATTACATTTATAAGCATTGCTGTGGTTCATCTGGGGTATATTTTGTTGACACTTCTGAAGTCATAACAATTTTTTCCATGAGAAGACTATATTTCTTCTTACTTCAGTAAGCTTCTGTGTTCATTCTACTGTTTCTCAGTCTCAAATTTGGTGCTCACATTCTCACTCAGGCTTTGACACTCTCTCAGGAACCCCCAAATGGGCAACATGAAGACCTTTGGAATCCTGTGTTCTAGGGAAGTGGTCAGCAAACTCATTAGTCAACAGAGCCAAATATCAACAGTACAACGATTGAAATTTTTTTTGAGAGCCACATTTTTTAAACTTAAACTTCTTCTAATGCCACTTCAAAATAGATTTGCCCAGGCCATGGTATTTTGTGGAAGAGCCACACTCAAGGGGCCAAAGAGCCGCATGTGGCTCGCGAGCCACAGTTTGCTGACCACGGTTCTAGGGGAACACTATTTAAAAGGAAGAAAGAAGAAGAGAAAGAAAGAAGAAAGAAAGAAAAAAAGAAAGAAAGAAAGAAAGAAAGAAGGAAGGAAGGAAGAAAGGAAGGAAGGAAGGAAGGAAGGAAGGAAGGAAGGAAGGAAGGAAGGAAGGAAGGAAGGAAGGAAGGAAGGAAGGACGAACCACTGTAGAGTTCTCAAATTAAACTAATCAAACTGAATAGATCCATCTGTCTGTCTTTCTTGTTTCCTGGCTCCTGACCTCTTTTCCTGACACTTGTCCATAGTTTCTCTGCCCCCAAACTATCAACAAACCAAAGGAAGAAGAGCTGAAGAAAAATTTGTGAATGGCCACTTTTCTCATCTCCAACTCACATTCATGGTTTATGTTTTATTTTTTAAACTGTTTTTCTGACAAGATTTCCTCCTTTCTTCTCTAGTGTATTGCCTCAGAGGGCAAGACATGGTCTTGAATAGTGGTAGTACTAGAGGATTGCGAGGAGAGAATTGGTAACTAACAGGAGAGCTACAGTATTTTCATTCCCATTGTCTTAACAAGCCAAAGAATCATTCTTTTATTGTGTCTATATTTCTTGCCTTTCAAATATCTATTCAATACATATTTATTTGGCACCAGTACCTGTCAGATTTGTGTTAGTTTCTAGGGATATAAAGATAAATTGGATATGGGCTCTGCTCTCAAGTGTCTTTCCATTTAATATAAATATGCCTTAATACATCCAGCTACACATTGGTTATGGTAGATTATGTTTCCAAAGATGGTCATAATAATATTTCCCATCCTATATGCTCTTTGTTAATGGGGTTTTGCCATCCTCATATAAAAATGTGTAGCCCAACCTGCGTGCTCAGTGGTTGAGCAGCGACTTATGATCTAGGAGGTCATGGTTTGATTCTTAGTCAGGACACATGCCTGGGTTGCAGGCTTAGTCCTCAATCAGGGGCATGCAGGAGGCAGTCCATCAATGATTCTCTCATCATTGATATTCTATCTCTCCTTCTACCTTCCTCTCTAAAATCATTAAAAATATATCTTAAAAAATGTGTAGTTGATTTTCCCTCCCTTTGGATCTGGGCTTGCTCTGTGAGTTATTTTGGTCGATAATATATGGAGAAAGTGATGTTGCATAATGTTCAAGGCCAGGCCTTTAAGTGTCTATCTGGAATACCTTTGTTGGAAAACAGTCACTACTTTGTGAGGAAACCCAAATAGCTAAGTGCAGAGGCCCAAGTGAAGAAAACAAAAGCTCCCAGCTAATAAGTACAACTGATCTCTCACCAGAGAGAGGCTTGTCCTACACGTTGGCCACGTGGATGAGACCAGTTTGGGATTTTCCTGTGAGCTCAGACTCCCAGAAAATACCAAATGAATCAGGATAACTTCCCAGGCAACCCACAGAAAATGAAATTAACACATTATTGTGGTTTAAGCCACTGAAATTTAGGGTAGTTTGTCATGCATGCAGCAATAGGCAATTAAAAACAACAAATATGTAGCTTACATTTTTCTCTAAGACTGGCCTACCATACTTGAATTCAAATATATGAGTAATATACTGTATTTAAGTGAGTAAATATAAATTTTATTTTAGCTCTCACAAAAGCTATTCTATATAAGCAATCATTTCCACTGTACTGTAGAATGGGGAAGTATTATTTCATTCTTTATTCAACAAGAATCTGGGGGACTCTGCTATAAACCAGGCATAAGTCTTGGCACTGGGGAAGGAAGTAGGACCTCCACCCTTAATAATTCTCAGTCTGCCTAGTAAAAGAGGTAGACAATTGCATTTCAGAAATAAATGATGTTTTACATTGAAAAATGTAGCTGACTCCCTGTAGGTCCCATGTTCACATCCCTTAGAGCCCACTTCTGAATTCAGCCTCAGTCACTGTAGAAGTTTCCATGTGTGCTCAGACTCACATTGCCATGGCAGGGACCCACTTCAAGCTCCTGTCACCCATCTTCCTGCTTTTTGCCTTAGGGACTTCCCCAACACAATGCAAGCCTCTGTCTGAACATTTAGGGGACTCAGTAACACCAGGGGCAACTCTAACTAAATGAAGAAAGGCAGGCAGTGAATAATGGAAGCTAGCCTTCATCATTCATATGGGCATTTCTGGAAAACATTCTGCAGGCTTCTTAGAGTTTCCAAAGGAATTAAGCTTTCTGGGCACCCTCAATAATGCACACTTATCTAGGCTTTGTTTCTTCCTGGTACCACTCTGCTTTTTCTTTCTCTCTTCACAAAGAAACTACCTGCATCAATTCTTGTCTTGGCCTCTGTTTTCGGGTGAACTGAAAACAAAACAATGGACAGTATGCTCCAGGAGCATAGAGGAGGGCCACTTGAGACTGGAATAAGATAAGCAAGTTGTCTTTGGTGTAAAAGTGTGGTCAGCAGAACACATGGTGATTGAATGATGAATTGGCTGAGTGATTAAAGGAAGGAGCTATCATCGTCCTAATCTGAACAATAGGCATGTGTTGACTTTAAATCTGCAGTGCCCAAATTCAGGATCCTTTTGGCTACTAAGAAAGGCAGGAGAAGAAAATCAGAGAGAGTAGGATGGTTGAGAATCAGATGAATAAATGCAGTTACCAGATGTTTATTTTAAATTTAAAATTAATGTGGTGAAAAAGTATATAGTTTGTCAAGAGAGTCTATGGAATGGAAAATATTAATAACAAGAATGTCTTATAAATGATGTACTCCCCAAACAGCTGAGTATACAAGATAAATTCAATTTCAAAGCCCTTGTGTCATTAACAAACTGCTCATGCTTGTCTCACTAGGCTTATGGATTCTCCAGGACCTTCTGTGCATTGCCTCACATGGCAAAAATTCATTAACTTCTCTTTCCTATTTTGTTATTGTTTGACCTCTGAATTAATTTGTCTCTGTAGAATTTCCATCACTATTGTTTTTTCAGACAAAATTAAAGAGTAGATTCAGTTAGAGTGAAAAATGTTGTACAACTTCTCACTAGTTCCAGTTGGGTTTAGCATTGCTTGTGGGCCAGCAAAAGTAACAAGGAACCAAGTATTCCACTCGATCAGTAGTTTTCATGTTTTAACAAGATGTTTCATGGAGAGTTGCTTTATGGGTGCAGAAAGAATGATCTAGGGGCTAATTGTTCATTTCAATTTTAGGGAAAGCTAAATGAAATAAGTGTGCTCCGGCTGGAGTCCAGAGGCTCAGGGTGGACATGAACCTCTCTGAGAACAGCCATTGTTCTCCCCCTTGCATCACTTACAGGAGAAGGCGAAACAACTCATCTCATCTCCTCATTTCATGTCGCATTAGCTTCATTCATACGGCAAAGTGGGAAGAGTCAGGGCTATGAATGTGGGAAGTGAATCAGAAACATACCTGGGCCGTGTGTATTTAGAATATTCCATTCAGTTGGCAGGATGTCCATTTGTGAGGAATTTGATCTTAATAGGGATGCTCAACACACAAGTAATATCTACAGATAAATTTTCAAGAGTCATGCTAATATTACATAAAAACCAAGTTTGTAAATTGGACCACACAGTTGAAGTTAAATCTGTGCTTATTTGTGTATTTTAAAATATATGTCTGTAATAAATATGTAGTAATCTGTTCTATGATGCTTAAATTAGAATTTCTACAAGTTTTTTGCAATCTGCATAATCTATTTTTTAACTTCTATTACTTTTCCTCAACATGTTTTGCCTGTTTTCTATTTCAAGCCAAATAGTAAAAGCATTATTTTTTTAAATACCTGTATGCATTTTTCTCTTCGTATATCTCAGCTCTTTCTTAAACATTATTTGTCACTTTTTTTAAAAAAAAAAGTCTGCCATTTGAGGCATAATAAAGCCTTGATTCTGTAACTATACTTTTCAATGGCTCCAGATTGCCATCAGCTCCAGGGCAAATAGCTAAACCTGCTGTCAATGCAGGGCATTCCCAGAAAGATGTGGTTAGCGGTGGCTGCATTCCTGCTTTTGCCTGTTCTGAACTTCTAAATCTTAGGTCAGGAAGAGTTCACCTTATTTAGTGGTCTAAGAATAACCATCATCACTATTATTACTACACACTCAGATTTCAGTTCTCAATAGAACTGAATAGTCAGGAATTTTGTTCTGCTTTGTTCACTATCGAATCCCCATTGCCCAGCACAGTGCCTGAAACATAGAAGGAACTCAATACACATTTTTGAGCAAATACATTATAATTAATTGTAGTGTGAAATAGTAACAATAACTATCATTTTATTGATTTGTGACAAATACTCTGTGAAAAAGATCAGACCTTTCCTTCCATTTTCCCCCCATTTAATCACTTTTCATTTTCCAATTGCATTTTAATTATGAGCTGTTCAATTGGACCTAGAGCCAACAGAGGGACCCTGTTTTTTTGGAAAATAGTTCTAAAACTTCACAAATCTCAAGACACAGCTGGCAGACTGAGCTCACCAGTGTGATTCTTATCCTTATACTTCCCTCCTTGTAGCTCTCAGAATAACCATCATGAACCTGGTGGCCAGCTGTCTGTGACATTTTTGAAGCATTGGGCATATTTCCATGTATCCCTGTGCCCTCCTACACCTCATGTTCCCTCCCACCACATTCATGCCAGATTTGAATCTGATCCTCTTTAGAGAGTCTTGTGTGCTCTAAATGCAGGCTTAGCCACATGAACTACAATATCACAACATACAGAGCATGAGGTGAAGGACAAAAGAAGGTTTACAGCTGTGAGTATGTGAAACACAGGTAATTCTTGTATTATTATTATTATTTATTAATTGTTGTCTTGTTTTCCATAAGAATAACTGTTAACCTACTTTTTCCCATCATGTATATGCACTGACACTAATTTGGAGTCTCTCCTTATCAAAGAGCAAGTGTTAGCAACAAGTAAGCATGGCGAAAGGAATAGCCTCTGTCCTGGCCCATGTGTGAGCAGGGTTCCCTGCATGTAATAATGATACTAGAGAGGCTTTGAAACCCTGAGTGGGAAGGAGATCTAAATGAGGGTAGACTAGATTATAGTATCAAGTAGACCAAACAAACATAATGATCTAAATATAAAGGAAATGTTTTTCTCACTCAAAATTAATTCTGTTGGTCAGGCTGTTCTGCTCCATGCAGTCTTTCTGATGTCTCTGATAACAAAGATGGCATTATCCTCTATGCACGATTTTCAAAGTAGCTTGGGAAATTCTCCATTCCAATGGCATGGAAGAAGGAATGAATGACTTCAAGGAATAAGTTCTTTATTGGCCAAAGCTGGAAGTTGCACCTCAATTCTGCTCATATTCAATTGGTAGGAACTCAGTTGCCATGCCTAATACCAAAGAAAGCAGAGGAATATAGTCCAATTGAGAGCTCTTTAAGAAGAAACAGATTGTGCCGAAACCGGTTTGGCTCAGTGGATAGAGCGTCGGCCTGCGGACTGAAAGATTCCAGGTTCGATTCCGGTCAAGGGCATGTACCTTGGTTGCGGGCACATCCCAAGTGGGGGGTTTGCAGGAGGCAGCTGACCGATGTTTCTCTCTCATCGATGTTTCTAACTCTCTATCCCTCTCCCTTCCTCTCTGTAAAAAAATCAACAAAATATATTTAAAAAAAAAAGAAGAAGAAGAAACAGATTGTACTCTAGCTGGTTTGGCTCCGTGGATAGAGTGTCGGCCTGTGGACTGAAGGGTCCTGGGTTTGATTCCAGTCAAGGGTACATGCCCAGGTTGAGGGTTTGATCCCTAGTAGGGGGTTTGCAGGAGGCAGCCGATCAATGATTCTCCTTCATCATTGATGTTTCTATCTCTCTCTCCCTCTTCCTTCCCCTCTAAAATCAATCCTATATAATAACAGCCTAATATGCAAATTGTCCCCTCAGGTGGTAGTTTAACCAGGAGTTCGACCACTCACTATGATGTGCACTGACCATCAGGGGGCAGCATGGGACATGACGGGCATTTGCGACCTCTCGCTGGCTACCTGGGGGCGGGGATGACAGAGACGGAGATTCCGTGAGAATGTGGGATGTCCGCCGAGCTTTCTCTCACTCCCCCTGCTACCCTCCGCCAGGATGCCAGGGCTCGCGTGCCAGGAAGACCCCGCACTCAGGTGCTGAGCGCCTGCAAGGAGCCTGCCCTGCACCCATGCGGCCTCTTCTGGGTAAGCCAGGCTGAAGCCACCAGGACCACAGGGGCCGGTGAGGCTCCCTGTGGGTTTGCGCAGGAAAGCCAGCTGGGAGAGGGTGCGCTGCCCGCCCAGCTTCTGTGCAGCACAGCTGGGTGGCCCAGAGGCCCACTCTGTGCTCTGGCCCACCGCTTCTCCACATGGGGACTTGGGCTACTTGACTCAGGCGGAGGGGGACACGCCGGGGCTGGGGGCCCAGGTGCTGCCCAGGGCCCAGAGATCAACTGGGACCTGCCCTTCCGTGCCAGGCCTAGGGATTGCACCCATGGATGCATTTCGTGCACCAGGCCTCTAGTAAAAATATATTTTAAAAAGTAAAAAGGAGAAGAAACACTGTGGCAGCCATGAACATTCACAGTTCACATATCCTGCAGCAGAGCACATAATTAACTATTGTTCCCAGCTGCTGTCCCTCTGCACCCACCACTGTATAATGAGGATTATGCCAAGTCTCACACTACAAATCTTCAAGTGCATCCTTTAGCATGGCTTCTTCCTAAACTCTACCTGAAGTCTCGTTCATGAAACTTTATGTCAAGATTTACAAGTGCAGAGTAGAATGTATTAGTTAAAAGTATAGACTCCAGATCCAAAAGGTCTGGGTGACCTTGGACAGATTACTTAACCTCTCTGTCCTGTTTCTTTATCTATAAAGGGAGGATTAAAAGAGTTATGCATGCAAAATTGTTATAAAAGCCTGTGGCACTTATTAACTATTAGTTATTATTATTCTGCCACTATGCTCTATGAGATTTTGAGTTCTATTTTTGTAATCCTCACCTGAGGATATGTTTTTATTAATTTTAGAGAGAGAGGAAAGGGGAGGAGAGAGAGCGAAAAATATCAATGTGAGAGGGAAACATCTATGGGTGGCCTAACATCTATGTGCCCCATCATCTATGTGCCCCAACAGGGTATTAAACCCGCAACTTAGGTACGTGCCCTGACTGGGAATTGAAATTGCAACCTTTTGGTTTACAGGATGATGCTTCATCTAACCAAGTCACTTGGCCAGGGCTAGAGTTCCTTTTTTTTTCTTTCTTTTTTTTAATGATCTTGAAAGCTGTCAGGGTGAGGTTCTAGACTTCTTATTCCAGTTTTGACCAAAGAAGTTCCAGTTTTATCAGGTTTTTGTGTGTGACTTAATGGTGAACACAGTCTAGGCTTCAAGGTTTTCCTCAGTTAAAAGAGCTACTTTGGCCAAAGACACTTCGCTTCCAGGAGTATATCTGATGCCTATTCAGAGCAGGGGTATAAAGGGCGAGCCATGCCACCCACTGCTGGACAATTGTGATAGACCATTCAGAGCTCCTTGTGGGTCTGCGAAGGTTTTGTCTGCCCTACATTGCAATTGAGCTTCTTCTTCTGCCAAGTCTTGCTTTCTCCTTCTCCCTTTCACAGGTGTTGCTAAGCCCTCCTAAATCCACTGCCTGCCAAACTTCCTATCAGTGCTCAACGCCTGCTGCTGGAAAACCCAACCTGCAAGAACTTCTATGTAAGATTCTTAAAAACAAACAAACAAACATACATAGAAACAAGAGAAACCCCTGGTGGTGTCTACACAGTTTAACCTCTTCTAAGAACCTCTAATTGCTTTATTTCTTTAGGATTTTTCTGTGATGAGATTACAAGCTTCTCAAGAGCAAGAACTTGAATATATAGAAGGAAAGGCTGAATGCCTACTTACCTGACTCACTGGCTCTTTTGTTGGTTAATTGATGGAAATTTACATTAAATAAATTAGCGATATGCAACAAAATTAACATGTGATTTTTATTCCTGACTTCCTAATATAGCAACAAAAATATAATACTTCAAATAACTTGTTCTAATGTCACAAAGGAAAGTCATAGGAAAAGAGTTAAGTTTTAAAAAAACACACCAAACTGTCACATGTCTGTTAACCAAAGCCTTCACTAATTATTTACTAGCTTGCCCAAATTCTTTGGCGTTCTCTGTTTCAACCAGACAGATAATAATCTACTAAACATAGCATCATATGTCAATGTTTGTCTCTGAACAGTCAGGCCCAACCTGCTGATGCCCCCAGGAGCCAGAGGAGCCGGTTGCAACAGGATCCGCCTTGCAGACTGCCACTGATGACTCTAACAGTTGAGACTTCTTAATAGTGAATTGAAATCAGCCTTGGTAAAACTTTTAACCTATTTTGTTCTTTTTTACCATTTGGGGGGAGGCAAATAAGTCTACACTCTTAAAGATTACAATCCTTTAAATATTTTAAGACAGCTCTTGAAATTCCCTTATGATGTTTTCTTTTCCAAGCTAACAATTCTTTGTTCCTTTAAGAAATGAGATTTTCAGACTATTTGCCATTCTGGCCGTCTTCCCTTGGATGCATTCGAGTTACTCAAAGTCTATCAGAAAGTGTGGCAGCCAAAATTTAATATCATACAGCACAGTTCATTGGGACTATTAGTTTCAGTGTTTTGATCACTGTTTCTATTACCGCTGTCTACATTTGCAGTGATTTTCTTTAGCTCCTTGTTTTATTATGAGGTCCACCCTAGTGGCATTCCTGTCAGATCTTTATGATTTTACTTTTCTCCAGTTTAATTAGACATTTACAACATTAAAAATTTCCTCCCACCTCTCCTCCTCCCAACTCCATCCCCCCTGCCACAGCAAGGATAGAATTTCCTCATTAATATCATGGAAAATGTTTCCCATCTGGCCTTTTTTAAAAACCATTATAAGTAGGAATCTTACTCAGATGTTGAGTGACACGGTTCCACTTACTGAATACTGGCTCTCTGTGTATACTTTATAGGATCTCTGGGATCACTGCATGTAAAATACAATCCATGAAATAGAATTTTATTTTTATAAAGGTAAATTGATTCAGGAGAAGGAAAATTTCCCCCCAAACCTTCTGGAAATTCAAAGCAAGGTTGCTATTGTCATTGTTTGTGAATTTTGTTGTTTAGTCTAAATTTTATATTTTGTTTATATTGGGCTAAGTCTACATACCTTTGTAGTTCCTGGGGTCTAGCTTCTTGTATAATTGCTTCAGAAATGCTGTCCTGTGAGACACCTAGCACAAGAAAATTGTGTAAGCTATTTTTTTTTTTTTAAATCTGTACCTTATACACACTCTGGTATCAGGTAAAGCCAAGAACTAATTATGCAAATTACCAACACAAATATAACACAATCTATGGTGATTTATTTCCTGCAAAAATGTGATTATCATTTTTATTATTTATGAAAAACTGATATTTTCCAGAAGTTCAAAATACAATATAAAAGTAATAGCTAGTATTTATTCACATGTTGTTACATATCAGTCTTTAGTAACAATGAACTGAAGTTTCCTGAAATTTTATCTCTCACCAAAACAACCTTTATATCACTTAGGGATTCCTGAAAGGAAAATGAATTCCACAACAGATATTTTCCAGAGCAAATTTTACTTAGAGTCGGTCAAGAAATTTTAAAAATGGGGACCATTGTATTGAGCCTTCAACTTCTGAAATGTACCCTCCAGAATAATACTCATCTTTGTAACCTCAGTTCCTAATACCAGACTGGTAAGAAGTAGGTCCTAAAGAGATGCTTGTGGATGGAGTGAATAATGAATGAATCAATAATGAGTGACAACTTTCAGAGTGAATATCTTGTGTCGCTCACAGGCATTCCATGGAAAAGACAGTGGGAGTCAAGGATGACCAGGGGAGCTACAGAGGAGGAAATGTAAATGGAATGTTGTTGGGAGACCAGAGAGGACAAGATGTAGCAGCAGGATGCGAAACCACTAGGGACGACAGATATTGCAGGAGTTGGAGGTGACCAGCAATAGGAACAGGAAGAGAACCAATGAGTCTCTGGAAAGTCTGCACCAGGAAGGAGATGGCTCTGTGTGCTGAAACAATTTGGGAACACAGCTCTCAGTGCACAGACAGAGCATATGTAGCTTGTTCATTGAGGGATTTAAACATTACATTTGATATATAAAATTAATAAAGATGATGAAAAAATTAAAGAACAACGAAATGGATGCAAAGATGTCTTTAACTACATGTGTTTAATGATCATAACAATTTATTATAAAATGCTTGTAGCTATAGTCATGCTCATGGGATGAATGATTATCACGAAATAAAAACAGCTGTGGGGAAATCACAAACCAACAATATCAATAAAAGCAGTAAAATTAAAAGATGTACCTTGAAATATTATTTAAGCAGACAGTACATATGCAGTTATCTTTTATGCTATATATGACTCAATTAAAATGCAATTGTAAAAACATGGCCATATTTGTAAACATTCTGCATCATCCAACATAATCTACCATAGGAAGCTGTTAATGCATTGGTATGTCTTGATAATTATACACTTAAAAAGACTGTATTGTACAATCTACATTGCAACTTGCTATATAGTGTAAGAATAGCAAATATTAGTTAGATGGGGTAGAGAACTTCAAGTTTTATATAAGAGCATCTGTACTATGACTAACAGATATGGATCAATGTTCATTAGGTGTAAAAGCCAATGATAATATATATAGGCCATAGACACAAGAGAAATCTCATATTGGAGTTTTAAATTAATAACATCTTATTACATATTGTTAGCAATATTGCTTAGATTTTTTTTTTAAAGAAATAACCTGGATATGCAAGTGGATGCATTTTGTTATTCTTTGAGGGTATCCTATCTAATAAAAAAGTAATATGCAAATTGACCATCACTCCAAGACACAAGATGGCTGCCCCCATGTGGACACAAGATGGCCACCACAGATGGCCTGCAGAGGAGGGCAGTTGTGGGCAGTTAGGGGTGACCAGGCCAGCAGAGGAGGGCAGTTGGGGGAGACCAGGCCAGCAAGAGAGGGGAGTTGGGGGGGACCCAGGCCTGCAGGGGAGGGCAGTTGGGGGTACCAGGCCTGCAGGGGAGGGCGTTTGGGAGGGGACCAAGCCTGCAGGGGAGGGAAGTTGGGGGCGACCTGGCCGGCAGGGGAGGGCAGTTAGGGGCAATCGGGCCAGCCAGGGAGCAGTTAGGTGTCGATCAGGCTGGCAGGGGAGTGGTTAGGGGGTGATCAGGTGATCAGGCTGGCAGGAAGAAGCAGTTAGAGGCAATCAGGCAGAGGCAGGCGAGTGGTTGGGAGCCAGCAGTCCTGGATTGTGAGAGGGATGTCCAACTGCCACCGGGATCGGGCCTAAATGGGAGGTCAGACATCGCTCAAGGGGTCCCAGATTTGAGAGGGTGCAGGCTGAGCTGAGGGAACCCCCCCCCCCATGCACGAATTTCATGCACTGGGCCTCTAGTGTGTATATAATAACTTTTTAAGTTCTATATGTTTTATTTAATTTGAATATATATTTTTTAAATTTTTATCTAATTTATGATTTAACAAATTCATGAACTTTATTATTTGTGGAGAAACATACTCCCCTAGATTATTATATAACATGATATATGACAATTAATAATGTAGTTTGCATTTACATAAAGATTTTTTGCCTACTTTACTTCTTTTTCACACAGTAATTCCATATGATAAGCAGATTAGGTACAATAATCTCCATTTCAGAGATAAAGAAGGAGAAATAATGAAGTTAAGTATTTTGATTAAGGGCATATAATTACTTGATTTCCTAGGGCTAGAAGTTAGTTTTTCCAAAATGAGTTTCTTTGACACCCCCTCAGACCTTACTGCCTTCTGTTTTTAGATGTGCACATCACAAAAGGCTGAATAGAGTCTCTAGTCAGAATGCTAAATTCTGAGTAGGTGAAGGCAGACAATCGGTATTCATTACAGGTGAATAATAACTGCCGCCTGTTAGGTTCACAACTTTGAGGGTCAAGCAGGATACTTTCTCATTTCCAAAAATAATAAATTATTACCTCTTTTACTCATAGTGATCATATCGACCCCCTCAGAAATAATCACTTTATAACAGAAATCAAGCAATCATCATTTTAGGAAGAAATAAGCATTAAATAGTGGGGTTATAATGGAAGAACTTCAGTTATAAAACTTGACTGTCATCTTCCTGATGAGAATATTTAAAATGCATTATATAGATTTTAGAAATATAAGAGGTGGCATGTCCTTCTGGACAGCAGACCACATTCCACTCAGTAACCTTGATCATCTATCACCATAAACACTCTCCTTTTCTGAAGGTTCCAGCTCATGAATTTTTCAATATCATTCTTTTTCATAATAGTTTTGATTTTTTTTCTTTGACTCTCCATTATGCCATTAATATAATTCCATAGAGACCTTTTTCAAGTAGAACAAGAGCAGCACTTAATTACCAGAATTAGAAATGACAAACATCACAGGTTTTATCTAGTTGATCTCCTCTAAGTAGTCCTTGTGTAAATTTGAATAATCTTAAATCCGTGACATTTAACTTCTTACAAAGACTTCTGAAATAATTTTTAAACTTTTTACATTTCTCCTAGAAAAGGGCAACATTTTTTCTTCCTTTTCTTTCTTAATATGAGCCATAATAAGAATAGTATCTATTATGCAAATATTAGCTTTTGTTTCCAATAAAGAATTTTCTTTTTTTCTTTCTTTCTCTACAGTTGTTTCCCATGCATCAATATTAATATAATCTCCAGATAAACAAATTTATCTGTTAGAGCAGTTCTGATTCTTTGCTTATAAGTTATAAAAATTGACTATGGCTGACATTAGCAGGAAAACTTGTTGAGAGAATGACAGACAGTTTCAAATATCAATAGAAAGGTAAACCAAATTGTGAAAAATATATATAGAAACAAGATCAACTGTGAGAGTTTAAGTGTCAAGAATCACTCAGCTCTCTAATCAGGGCTCTCCAGTGTAATAAAGGAACTTAGGCCATTTTGTCTATTGATTCTTTCAAGAGTCAAAGTACCAACCATGAGAATCTATTGGCCAAGATTGGGTTACATACAGTACCTCAATTAGTATAAGTCAAAACAGCTTGATTTTCAGTCTCATTAAGACTATGCAAAATGAGAGGAAGGCAATTATTCTCAATAAAAACAGGATACTCCTAGCAAAGGCAGAGGGAATAAGGACCAGGAAGAAAAACATAGCAGCAGTAACAAAACATGTCCAATACAATAAATCACAGTTCAAGCATTTTTTAAAAAAAGAATATAATACCAAAAAAAAGAATATAATACTAGAAGCTAATTAAAATGCTGGACACATATAACTTTTATTTCTTCTGTGGCCAGATATCTGGAACTCAAGATCTATAGTCACTTAACTTCCTAAATACTTCTTATTTTTTTTAAAATATATATTTTATTGATCTTTTACAGAGAGGAAGGGAGAGGGATAGAGAGTTAGAAACATCGATGAGAGAGAAACATCAACCAGCTGCCTCCTGCACAACCCCTACTGGGGATGTGCCCACAACCAAGGTACATGCCCTTGACCAGAATCGAACTTGAGACCCGTTAGTCCACAGGCTGACGCTCTATCCACTGAGCCAAACTGGTTAGTGCAACACTTCTTACTTTTTAATTCCCAGCAGTCAGCCATTGGCACCCAACTCTTTATCAAAATCGGTATCCCTGAAATATCTAATCATTCACTTTTAACTGAAGCCAGCGAACATTCTTCTCTGTTCAATGGGCTCGCAATCTCCATGGCATCCAATTCTAGTGACTGCAATCTGTGGCACTTCTTTATTATTTGACAAACAATTATTAAATAAGTACAGTTGTTACTCACTAGAATGGAGAAATACTAAGACTGCTAGACCCTTGAGGAGGTTCATATTTAAGTGGGATAAACTGAGCTTAAAAAATTATGGTATTGTATACCTTGGGATTATAGACTGATCACTTATCTGCACACAAAGAGAAGAAGCTTATTGGACAGAGAAGGATGAAAAGTGTTCTGGGCAGAGAAAAGGATGCACACAAAAATTTTATCATGATATAACAGGGAAATTCACAGCACCGCAAGAAGCTATGTATGATTCAAGTTAAGAATGTCAGAAGCTAAACTTGTTTGGATAGACAGGGGCTTCATTGAAAAGCCATCTGTGTGACTTATGAAGGAATTTAAATATTAGCCTATAGTGGGGTGCCATTGAAAGTTTTAATACAAAGCAATAATCAGATCTGTGTTATAAGAAGACTAGTCTAGTGACTATGTAGATGGGACTAGGGTAGGAATGGAAAGAGGAAGATAATTTAACACTACTGCAGCAGTCCAAACCAAAAATTAATGATGCAGATTAAGACAGTTGTGTTAATTTCCTGGATCTGCTGTAATAAATCAGCATAAACTCAGTGGTTTAAAACAGCAGAACTTGGCCCTAGCTATTCTGATTTTGTGGATAGAGGGTTGGCCTGAGGACTGAAGGGCCCCGGGTTTGATTTCTGTCAGGGGCATGTACTTACTTCAGTTGCAGGCTCTTAAAACACATCAATGTTTCTCTCTTTCTGTCTCTCCTCCTCCCTTCCACTTTCTCTAAAAGTCAATGGGAAAATATCCTCAGTGAGGATTAAGAAAAAGCAAATAAAAAAGCAGAACTTTATTCTCCCACAATTTTGGAGGCCAGAAATTGAATTTGTGGTAATGACAGGGCTGTGCTCCCTCCAAAGACCCTGTGGGAGATTTTGTTCCTTGCCTCTTCCAGCTTCTGGTGGCTGCCAGCATTCCTTGGCTATGGCCCTGTCAATCCAAACTCTGCCTTCATCATCACATGGTCTTCAACTCTTCTGTCTTTAAAATTTCCCCTGGGTATCTCTTATAAGGATCTTTGAATTTAGGGCTTACCTGGATAATCTAGGATAATATCTTTTTCTCAAAATCCTCACATTAATTAATTTTGCAGACTCTTTTTTCCAAATAAGGTAAGGTTTATGGGTTCCAGGAATTAGAATGTGGACATATCATTTGGGAGGCTACCATTTAATCTAACAGCAATACAATGAAAAGAGAAAATAGAGATTGGTAGATTTGATCAAGGATTGATCAAACCCATTGAGTAACTGATGCAATGAAGAACAGCATCAAAGAGCAGTTTAAAGGAGATTGAAAATTTGAGGATGACTCTTAGAGAATAAATGACAAACTACTACTCTCTCTCTTTTTCTTTCTTTTTATTTTTCTTAGTCTATAGAGCTCTAATTTTCTTAGGGAGAAGGGAGAGGGAAAAACAGGATGGAACAAGTAGAAAAAAAGGAATTCAGGAAGAGTAACAAGGAGGTAGGGTGAGACAAAGAGGAAGCAATGAAAAAGCGATGTTTAGAAGCAAAAAAATAAAATAGATTTTCCAAATGTTTCCTTTCTTTTCAGAGCTATCTTCAATCCTTGACAACTTCAATCAATATTAATTGAATGTCTACTATGTATATATGTTTATTGATCAGAATCTACTTACTTCTTTAGATAATAAAGTCACTTTTATGGTTTTAACTATATATTTTTTTCTGATAATTCACGTCACTAACTAAAATTACATCATTGCTCCTGAATTCTCCATTTGTAATTACATACAAACTTTCCTTTCATCCTATAACCAGTGACTCTAAAATTTTTCATAACCCTCTAGATTTTGAAAGGAAATTTCTGTACCTTTCATTCATTTTCTAATATTTGAGCTCAGTGTTGTGTTTTGTCTATCAGTATCTGAAGTGAGACAAATTATTAGAAGTTTCAAAAGCAAGTTATAATTTTACTTTAAAATAGTAGAAGAACCTCCCCTAATGGAAATTCATCTTTAGGTTTGAACCTGCCATATCTCATCTAGAAAGTACTCAGGAAAGCAGAAACTACTGTGTGTGTGAGTGTGTGTGTGAGTGTGTGTGTGTGACTAGATTACAATGACTTTGAAGATTTAATATCCTTTCAAAATTAAACTATACATCCTAATAAAAAATCAGCTGCAGATTTCTTTCCCCAAAAAAAACATAAACATAAAGTAAAAGTAAATAATAAATCAGAGCCCCTGCGAATTGTCTTTGTTTACTGAAAGATAATGTATTTTGAACAAATACATTCTGAAACTTGTCATTATAAAACTAATTTTAAATAATTTCCACTAAAACTTAAAGTGGTCTTGTTGCTGAATTACTCTAAAAATAAGAGCTTGCAAGTAGTGAAGGCATTTGAATAGGCTCATGAGATACGAGTCAGGAATTTGGGAAAGAATTGGCCAAAGAGTTCTTGCCTCAAGTCCCCCATGTGGTGACAAGTCAGCCGCAGGTTGGGGCTGCAATCACCTGAAGGTCATTGTGCCCAAAGTCCAGATGGCTCACTCACGAGGCTGCAGGTGATGCTGGCCAGAGTGCCCACATGAGATGACTTTTGCATGGCAGTTTCTAGAGGGTTGAACTTCCGACATGGCAGCTGCCTTTCCCCAGAGTGAGCATCCCAGGAGAACAACGCGGACGTTGCATGACCTTCCCAGAACTTGCCCTGAAAGCCAACCAGCATGACCAGTGTAGCATTCTTTGAGTTACAAACAAATTACTAAATCCAGTCCACCTCCTGTTTTAATTTAATGCCTGAGAGTTAATCATCATAAAAATATATTTTTTAATTTTATTAATGAGAAATGTTAATAATTTTTACAGTCAATATATACTACATTTAATATAATCTCCTTTTCATGATCTTGCTTATGGGCAAGGAATAACTTGTTAGTATACAATATTCTATATAATAAAAGCCTAATATGCTAAGGGTCTGGTTGTCCAGTAGTCCGTTCAACTAATCAAAGCGTAATATGCTAATGATATGCTAAGGCCGCTCAACTGCTCACTATAATGTGCACTGACCACCAGGAGGCAGATAGTTGATGGGTCGACTAGTCACTATGATGTGCACTGACCACCAGGGGTCAGATGTTCCGACCAGTAGGTTAGCGTGCTGCTTGGGTCCAGCCGGTCAGGACTGAGTGAGATGGACCAGACAGGCCCTGGAGCCCTCCCATGGTCCCTCCCTGGCTGGCCAACTTCCCGTGTTCCTCCCCGACACTGATCATGCACTGATGAGGTCCCTTGGCTTGACCTGCACCCTCTCACAATCCAGAACCCCTTGGGGGATGTCGGAGAGCTGATTTTGGCCCGATCCCGCTCAATGGAGGAGTTGCCCCCTGGTGGTCAGTGCACTCCCACAGGAGGAGCGCCACTCAGCCAGAAGCTGGGCTCATGGCTGGCAAGTGCAGTGGCGGTGGCGGGAGCCTCTCCCCACTCTGCAGCAGCATTAAGGATGTCCGACTGATGGTTTAGACCCGGCGCCCAAACTACGGCCCGCAGGCCACATGCGGGTGTTTTTGCCATTTTGTTTTTTTACTTCAAAATAAGATATGTGCAGTGTGCATAGGAATTTGTTCATAGTTTTTTTTAAACTATAGTTCGGCCCTCCAACTGTCTGAGGGACAGTGAACTGGCCCCCTGTTTAAAAAGTTTGAGGACCCCTGGCTTAGACCTTCTCACTGCAGGCCTAAGCTGTCAGTCAGTCAGATATCCCTCGAGGGCACCCAGCCTGCAAGAGAGCGCAGGCCGGGCTAAGGGACGCCCCCACCCCTAGTGCACAAATTTCGTGCACCGGGCCTCTAGTATGCTTATAATGGTAAATTTCTTATATAACAAAGAAATAATATAGCCTGTTGGGTTTTGCCTTTCTACCCTTTACCCTTGAATCATTTTTTTTTTTTTAATCATTAGGGTTAAAGCTTCCATTTATTAAAGCAAGAGACTACCTCTGGGAAGGAACTTAGAAAGTAGTGAAGGCCTTGTTCTTTCAAGCTGTGAACAGCAGTTACTTTAAGTCTTGTCTCTGCAGGAAGAAAAAAACAAACATGACTTCTTAGAGTAAAGGGGAAGGAGAAAAGCAAGGCCTCATATTGACACAGGAGGAAATTAAAAGAACTCTTCTTCCAGTTTGGGTTAGTGTTCCCAGAAACTTCCTTTTTAAAAATTTAAAAACTAACTCATTGACTATCTTTTACTGATTTATTTTATTTCATTAGAACTAGTGGCTTTAGATTTTCCATTTGAAAATATTTTGGAAATTTTAAAATAAAGAAACAGATCAACCAAATTTTAGAAAATGTTATTAAACCCACATTTCTAGTACTTTTACTATGATAACACAAACAGTTCAGACCCATCCTTTATTTTACAAATGTCTTTCCTGATTATAATTTCAGCCTTTTAAACAATTTAAGTCATCCCTTACCCATATAATCATTAGCTTTCATGTTTGCAAGTTATATCAAAATATGTATCATAGATTCACTTTTGTTAAGGCCCCACGCTGTTTAGTGTCTGAAAAGTTCAGATTCCTTAGTATCATTGTGCTACACCAGCCATAATGGAAATAAATTTGTAAAAGATTGGATATACCTTTCAGGGGTTATTTCTATAACTGTAGAACCTGTCAGTAGATGATGACACTGTTGTTTGTAAATGTAGCCTAGGAAAAAATAGTAGACTTTATTTCCAGCATAGACCATTGGTGATTCCAGTTTTCTGCTTGTCAAAGTTATGATACCTAAGAAGCTTCTTATGACAATAAAGGAGTAACTAAATCAATGTTTTTCTACTTTTGGACTCTTTCATATATGAGATAAATAAGGCTATTTATTAAAGATACTTCTAGATGGATATTCTGTTATTTGAAGCAAAAAGTACAAATGATAACATTTAATTGCAGTGTTTCAGGTGCTCTACAGAGCCAAGCAATTCTATTTGCTTGTGGTAAGAAAGACTTTGGGATATTGGGTCTAATCACTTTATCTATTCCTGAGGCTCACTCTAAAAGGTTCACCCACATTTCTCTGTAGCTAGAGTATATTTAGAAATGTATGATGGAGATCAATTAATCTAGGGAGGGTTAGAGCCATACTAGGGTGAAAAAACATCATAAGAGCAAAACGACAGTGAGTATAACAATTGCCTTAGGAAATATATTTATTTTTAAAAGGCCTTGCTCTGGCCAGTGTGGCACAGTTAGATGAGCATCATCCCATGCACAGTGAGGTCATCTGCTCAACTCCCTGTGAGGGCACATGCCCATGTTTCAGGCTCAATCTCTAGTAAGGAGCGTGCAGGAGGCAGCCCGTTGCTTTCTCTCTCACATTGATGTTTTTCTTTCTCTCCTTTCTCTCTCTCTCTAACATCAATAAAAATATTTTTTTAAGATAAAAGATCTTGAGTTTCAAATGCATAGTCAGTCATAATCCTATCCTATACATGGAACAATGCTTAAGGCAAAGATGTGAGAAAGCTGTTTCTACTTTTTTCCTTCTCCATCTGTGACTTCCTTCTGCTTTAAAAGCTGCCTTTGATGTTGCTTTTAGCTTAATAGCACTAATCGATCTGATGAATGTCTGTGAGATAATCACACAGCATTCCCTTACTCCTATACATTGTTCTGTGTTTGGGTTGGGCCTCAAGTGCATGCATTCTTTCACCTGTTCATTCTTAAAGCATCCATTGACCACAGAGTATGTGTCAATCATTGAGGTGGTGCTGGGCATGGGAAGGTGATTAAGGCATAAACTCTGAACTCACATTCACATAACCTTAGTCCCTAGGGCATAGGATGTACACATAAAGTCATGTATAAATGTCATAAATGCACAAAGGAAGAAAAACATTTCAGAGTGGGTTAAGGAATTTTCCACAGTAGACAATTAAACTGGAGTTTGAAGAAGGATCTCTAGGCAGAAAGACTGTTGGAGATGTCTGGGGAAGCAGTTTATGAGTAGAGACACTGAAGTATGAGAGCACTTCAGGGTTGCAGGAACCTAATGTGTATAAAACCAGAAACTTATGTAGCCGTGCAGAATAGCCTTGGATGCTGGGGAGCGTCTGGAAAGGCACTCTAACTGGGTCTCAATCCTGAAACCTGGGCATGTGCCCTGACCACGAATCGAATTGGTGACCTCTTAGTTCATAGGTTGATGCCCAAGCACTGAGCCATCCCTGCCGGGCTAAATCTTTTTTCATAAAAATTTTATTTTGAATTTGAATGGAGAGTCACAGAAGAATTTTAAATGGTGACATGGGATAATGAAAATTATATATTAAGGGGGAAAATAACCCTGGTAGAAATTTAAAGGATGGCTTAGAAGGAAATGCTCCAACATCCTACTTAATCTCCTGACCAAGAAAAAAACCTCTAAAGAGCATTTTTTGCAAGGGATTACACAAATTGCCCCTCTTCTTTCACTTCTAAATGTGGCTTTCTGATAACTAAACAAAAGTCCTCACTGATCCTAGCATTCCAGCCACCAATTTGATAGCTGCTTCTTCCCATAGTATTTCTCTCCCTGGTATTACATTCATTAAGAAAAAAAAAAATTTTTTTCTTAAGGAAACAGATTTTTTGTCTTCTTGGAGTACTTATTTGTAAGCATTTTTAACAAATTAAAACTGAAAATAATAGTAGAAACAGTTATTGGATATTCAAAACAGTGGGGGTTTTCCACATTTTGATTACGTTGAAAGCCTCACTGGGTTCATGATAATATTGCATTTGGTAAATTATTGTAGACTACGCATAGCCCTTGTTACCGGCATTGTAGGACTACATGCAACTTCCTTTTCCTCTGACCTGGTGAAGAACAGGCCTTTTCTCCACTTGGTACCAGGTATTGACAAAGCATTGGATGTGAGGCATGCCAGCTTATGTCTTCCCCGTTTCATTTGCTGCAGGTACTCACCACAGAAAGACTCACTTATGTGGAAAAGAGCACCACTTTCGTTTCTGTTTCATTCTTCCTCATGTTGCCCTCCTTTAATCCTGAAGATTTCTGAGTTTGTGACACTAGGGATAGCATAAAGAGAACAAAAAGATTCCAAAGAGCAGGATGAGCTTGCCATATATGGGCAAACTGATATGAACAAAACCCAAGTGGGGATTCCTTCCGCGGTGTGTCATCTTAGTTTTTATGGGAATTAGCATAACTTAGTGGATTATATTCAGGCTGACTGACAGTCATTGTGCCTGTGCTTGACTATCTCTGACAGATCATCATAGCAGAGCATGATATAATGGAAAGAGCCCGTCACCTGAGAGTCAGAAGGCCTTTGTTCCATCCTGGATCTGACACAAACTTTCTAAGGCAATGGAAGGAGTGACTTTACCTTCCAGAGCCTCCAGTGTATCATATATAAAATAGAGTCCACTACGATCATTCGAAAGCCCAGTCCCTTCATGCTCTGCAACCCAGTTATTCTTCAAGTGAATTTAAAACATAGAGCTACAATCATTTTAACTCTGGTTTGTTTTTAAAGTCATAGTAACTAATTATTAAACTGAAACCAGTTAGTCATCCAACTTCGTGTAGGGAGGCCTCACCTGAAATGTACACCAATACATTTTACCTACTCTGGAATTAACTGTTTAATGTCTTGCCTTGCTGTGTCTAGACTGTTACCAGGTGCTTCAGTACAATGTTATTCTCAGAAACTTCACTAATAGAGCAAGAGATAACAAAATATAGGGAAGATAACAGAAAAGCACCACATGCATTGTTAACAAGATCCTTTTATATCCACCTCATGTGGGTTGGCTTCTGCCCCCACCCCCATCTCCACTTGCGTTCCAAAACAGCTACAGCCACATGCCTAGGGAATATGGTAGCAATCGCTGTCTTGTGGATATTTCAGCAGAGCATAGCCTTGTATTGGATCCCTCCCGACCTGGGTGACCCAGAGCCAACTCTGAGGATACCACTCTTCTGAACTCAGATTGACTTGGTAAAGGAGCTGATGTTGTTTTTTCCTCATATATATTATATTCAGTAAAGTATTCAAAAGCAATAAGTGCATTTCAACAATCTTCACTGGATCAGCTGTTTTAGCATACAAACAATAATCATGGCAGTAGACAAGCAAGAGTCAGCTTTTTGTTTTTAATGTATAAAAATTTTATCTTCAAGAATGATAAATCATCCCAGAATTCTTTTCAAGAATAAAAAAAAATCTGTTGATTACTATCATTATTTTGCTATAATTTCTTCTAATCATTCCCTTTGTACATTCATTTCTATTCTTGCATGTATATGTGGGTATGGATGCATACATTAAATTGACACTTTTATATATATCCTTATTATTTAATATTGTGTTGTTTCCTATAACCATAGCTTTTAAAGTCTACTCTGTAGCATATCATCATCATAATATTGAATTGAAATGTTTGTTTTATTAATCAGATAGAATATACTTTCATGAGAAATATAAAATGCAAAAAATATTAACAGAAAAAATTACCTTACATTAATTCAATTAAAGACATACCTATGTAATAGTACTAATCACGTGTATTGCTTTCCTATGGCTGCTGTATTAAAGTATCACAAACTGAGTAGTTTAAGTAACAAAAACTCATTATATCACAGTTCTGTAGGCTAAGAGTCTGAAATCAGAGTGAATGCAGGGCCACCCTCCTCTGAAATCTGTAGAGAAGGATTTTACTTTTCCCCTTTTAGTTTCTCATGTTTGCCGGCAACCCTTGGCATTCCTTGATTTGTAGAGATGCATCACTCCAATCTCTGCTTGTTGTCACATGACAGTATTTCACCTGTGTATCTCTCTCTCCTTCTATATGGACACCAGTCATCTTGGATAAAGGGCCCATTCTGGTATGACCTGGTATAGCTAATTACATCGGCAATGCTTATTTCCAAATATATCACGTTCTGATGTTCAGAATGAAGTGGTTAGGACTTCAGCATATCTTTTTCTGGGGACACAATGTAACACGTGCATGTATTAGACAAAGATACCATCCCTGCTTCTGCCTGAGCTCATGCTAGTTCTCCTATCTTAGAAACCCTTTGCCCTTTGCTTCTCCTTCTTTACGGGCTAAGTCAATCACAGCGTTCTTAACAAATACTGACTAGGGGCCCTATTCATCAAGTGCCTATGGAAAGCCAGGAACTTTGAGTATGGAGCACTTTATGTGCATCAAAATTTCAGCCTTGTGGTAATCTTTTCTTCAAAATTCCCATAACCATAGTTGTGATCCCAATTCATATTTTCATGTATTTTTAGTTATTTTCCAGTGCTTATTTTTTCATACCTTTCAACACATATTTGAGTAAAATGTGTGATGATGAATAAATAGATACATGGATGAAGGACATTTCCCATGCATAAGTGCTTTGTAAGATTCTGTGAGTTCTTCCCTTCTCAAGGACTGACTCCTCTAGGAATCCCCCCTGTCTGCTTTTATTTTCAACTTCCCTCTCTCTACTGTCTCATTCTTATTTATATGCAAACAGGTTTTAGGATCTTCCATATTTAAAATGTTTTATCTGATTCCATATATCTACCTGCTGTATTTCTCTATCACTTTAATCTCTTCACAATTAAGCAGTTTTGTTTACACTTAGTGCCTCACAACTGAATATACACTTCTTGAATTTCAGACTTTGCTTGTCTTCTTTATCATAGTAAACAAAAGCAAGCCTGATATAACAAATATGTATTCAATAAATAAATACATAAATATTTTCCTCCTAACTATAAACTGAATGAAGGAAAGGACCTTTTGTTTTCAGCAATATATATCCAGTACCTGGCATATAGAAATAGAGCAATAAATATTTCTTTAAATAAGTGAAGGAGTCATGATAATATTTAGTATATATAATATTGTAACCTTTTTTGAATATTGATATAAATAACAAATACTATAAAAGATGAATTGAGTTATCTTTCTCTTCTAGGAGGGAAAGCATATAAACTTCTTGAAGAATATAAAAGTCCCTCCTGAATTTAAAATATAAAATGATTGAAAGGGTCTTTCTAGAGTTAGTCAAGGAAATTCATTTGTTTTTGCTTGTTTATTTTTAAGATGTCTAAAAGTTATATAGGCCAGGAAAACCAATTTTATCTCATAAAGGGCTTATAAGCTGGGGAACATTTTGCTATCTCTGGATAAATAAAGTCCTCAAGTATTAGCAAAGTTAAAACAAGGAGGCCTGTACTTTTAGAGGCAATCTATTGCAAGCTCATGTTGTAAGGTGTTAAACATTACCACTGATAATAGTAAAATCTCATGTGTAATAAACTTACCTGTCTATTCTCTGGGCTCCTTAACTTCATCTATGCCCTGAGGTAATGGTCACAGGGAGGATGCTACCCTTGAGGGACTCTATCTGGAATGCAAAATGAGAGCAAATAGGGCAAGATAAACAACCTAAGAAAATCAAGGCCACTAGCACTGCTGTTGTAAGAAAATAAAAGACAGGTTTCCTAATTGCTTTACAACTTCAGGGACACCTGCCAATTATAATTAAAGAATCAAAGACTAAATATTCCATAAATCTTAATAAGGAACCATGGAAAACAGAAGTCAGCAGGAAATATAAGTAACAGTCTTTCCCAAGAGTTCAATGAAATCTCTCTGTATGGGCCGCTTAATATTATGTACAAACTATAAATCCATAACAAGTACATTACCTAGTGTAAAAGGCAATATCTCTTTGTCAACATATATTTTAATTCATGGTGTCAGAGATACACTATATTTTTGGATGAATCATTATCAGATAAAAAAGGCTTTCTAATTTCACAGTACTATGCCACCCAGTGAGGTTGCCTGTAAAACTTAATCTTTGGAAAAACTGTGTCTCTCATAGTTTATATTATGATGAAGGGAAGAAAAAAGGGAGGGGACAGGGATCATCATGTTAGTATTTTGCATGGTAATGTTTTTGTGATAAAACTTGCGTCCTGATTATATTCCTGTGTTAGTGTCCTCATTTTCCTTCCCAGACTCTCTAATCAAAAGCAGCCACTGGTGTGTTCTGGCTATGGATTCAGATCATTCCTCCACTTGCAGAATTCATCACATTTCTACTCTAGGATAGTGGAATTGCAGTTGTCTTGATTTAAAACGAGGCAATACAGGGTCATGCAAAGAACACATGTTTGGGAAGCAGGCAAATCTGACTTGTATCCTTGCCCTACATGACCTTGAGCAAATGCAGAAGCCCTTCTAGGCTAAGATTTTTCATATCCACAATATTTGCATTTGCCATTACTCTGCCTCTAACCTCTTCCTAGATCTTATTTATTCAGTGTCCCCATAAATTTCCTTTTAAAGAAACTTTCCAGCCACTTATATATTCCGTACAAATCATCTTATCCTTATCATCCCCCCACCCCCCAGTAATTCTCTATCCCCATCACTGTGTTTCTCAATATTTGGAATTGCATTAATTGTTGATTGATTCACCTCATGTGATCCCCCTACTATTATGTAAACCAGTGGTTCTCAATCAGGGGCAATTTGGTTTCCTAGAGAACATTTGGCAATGTCTGAAGACATTTTTTGGTTGTCACAACTTGCATGGGGTCTACTGGTTTCCAGTGAGTAGAGGTCAGGGATGCTGTTCAACATCCTAGAACTGGAAAAAATAATACCACCACAACAAAATTATCTTGCGCAAAATGTGAATAGTGTCAAGATTGAGAAACCCTAGCATAAATCCATGAAACCAATGACCCTGTCTCTTTAAGTCCCTGGAGTCCCCAAGAGCTAGAACACTGCCTGGCATAAAGTAGCCTCTTGAAAATATTGGTTGAATAAACCTAATCGAGGATGATTGGGAGGAGTCAATAGGATGAGCACATAAACCTCTTAGCAGGGCTATGTAAATGTGTTCTCCCCTCATTGTATACCCATTTTGCATTCTTAGTAGAGACCTCTAGTACATGTGTTAAAAACTGTAACCTGCCTGGGTTCCTCACCTACTACCTGGTGGAACCTCCAACAACGTTTCAAACTCTGGCAATGATATTACTCACTTGGCTTTTCTGATAGAAGGACCAACTTTGTGATCTGACTCATTTTTACGACCACTGGTAACAAATATATTACTCCTGCTTCAAGCAGCATGTAAATCACAGATAATTTGCATCATCCTTGGTAGTTTCAAGACTTCCATTCAACATCCAATGGCATCAGCATCCTTGTAATATTTCTTCTCCAAGGGCAATACAAAAAGTACACTAGGGCATATAAATTTACCTATATGAGATTCTGAACTGTAGGATGTTGCCTATTTTTATGGGTGTTATTCCTGCAATCTATCCTCTTTCAATAAATAATCAGTGGTCAATTTATTTAGTTAAAGTAAATGTTTATCTTTCTCAACATTTGTATAGCCAAGTAGGTTAATACTGATGTGGCTTTGGCATGATAAATCAGAAAATTGTTTTTGATTTAAGCTAGATCTGCTGCCACCAAGACTCCCTGGGTAATATACAAATTCCAGCAATTCATTTTACATATAATGTAAAAGTTTAGATAATAACGTTCAATCAAGTTACAACACACACATCTATATTCATTGATGATAAATTAAACAACTTATACAATAAAAACAAACTCTAGGTACACCATATTTAGCAGTTAAGAAAAATGTCATATTTCTGTGCAACACTATAGATTCAGAATTCTGTGTTACATTTTGTAGCATGCAATGCATGTTTTGTTTCTTGCTCCTAAAATTTTCTCGGTAAATAAAACACGTTGCATAATGCTTTGTGTAAAGATTTTTTTATATTTATATGTTTTCTTTAATCAGGTAATTAAAATACAGCAATATTTCATGGTGGTATAGTTATTCAATGTATTGGCATAAAATAATGGTTCTGAGTGATTTTAACTACTATATTAGAATTGAAATAAAATGTTTTATATACCTCAAAGAGCTTATCTTACTAAGCCATCAGTTTATTCCAATATGGTGTCATTTCAATGCTATTTTTGATAGACCATCAAAATTCTTGACACATTCACATATACAGCACATTCTCAGTTGATTTTTGCCAGTAGAATAGATTTTAGCATGAGCCAGAATCCCTTGGGAGTTAGTAAATAACAGAAGGGTTCAGGCATTTAATATTGTTCGATTTAAAATAAAAGCTAAGTAGGTTTTCATGTGTTTTAAAAAAATTATTCTAAAGATAAGTTCAAGAGATGAGTTTCAAAAATTCACAGCAATATTATTGGCATATATAGTCTCCTTAAATGACTTCTTGTAAGTGCAAATAATATTTAGAAAAGCAAGTTGTGCTATTTTTTCTTGAAAAAAACACTTTTACTTAATAAATACCCATTAGAAAACTAGTGTAAAGAATTTTAAAAAAAACACTGTGATAGCGTGTGATAGTTATGTAGAATTTCAAAAATTAAAAAGGGACTTCAAAGGAGCTTACTAGAGAATAGGCAGAAATATTCACATGTTGAATCTCAAAGAGAAGGCAGGGGTGGGTGGGAAGAGATCAACCAAGGAATTTTATGCATATATGCATAACCTAAGGACACAGGACACAGACAATAGGGTGGTGAAGGCCTGGGGCAGGGACAGAAGGGTCAATGGGGAGAAAAGGGAGACATATGTAATACTTTCAGCAATAGATATGTAAAAATGATAAGAAAAAAGTAAATAATAAAGAGCACAGGCAGTTTGTACTATGACATGTGTAGCTCATTTCTTTTTTTTTTAATAGTCCGGTAGGTGGCAGGAAATTATATACCAGGCTTCCTATTTTGTAAACAAGTCTGTTTCATGGAATATTATCTTAATAATAAATATGCAATATATTAGTCCTATAGATATGACTACTGGAGTAACACAAGTGTAATAAAAAATTGTGTTACAAATGACATAGACTATACAAATGCTAACAGTTGGGTACTTTTTAGTGATAAAATTTGGGATACTCACTTAGTCCTACCAATGACAAGATAGGCATCCTTACAGATGAACACTGGAAGCTATTCTATGAAACATATCAACCACAGAGCAAACCTATGACTTTTCATTATTTGTGTCAGGTAAGTGTATTGTCACTCACTCAAAACTAACATTTTTATTTCTGGACACAGCATTGTAGTATTTTATACTTAGGTTGATTTTTTAATTAAATAAATACAACTGTAACAAACTTTAAGAAAATCAGTGCAGTTCCATGGATGTACAAATTGAACAGCCAGATTATGGGTAACAGCACATTAGAAGTCCAAACACACTGGTGACCAGTGGGAAGAAGGTGGGTTAGCAAGAAAAAGCATTGAAAGACAAAGCTACTCCAATCAATCTGCAATATAACAACCTGTCAACATAGGTTTCTCAATTTTATAAAGCACAACAAGGTCATTTTTTACAGTATTGGTGATTCTCTGGTTCAGTGTGTTCACCATACCCTCATGCCACATCTCATCCTAAATGAGCTAATGAGCCTGGAGCTCATGAGATTACATGGTACATTGAGCGATAGCTGCTTAACTCGGTAGAAAAGAGCACGTTTATTACATGATATCACCGGGCTTTTATGGTGAGCTTTATGGGATCCCACACGGTGATTTACAATTACTCTGTGTCACCAGTGTGGCACTACTGTTGCATTGTTTTGGCTATTAAAGTAACTGCCTCCTGAGCCAATTTGGGAACGGAGACAAGTCACAAAGCAGCAGTGCTTTGTACTGTAAAAATAGATGCTAGAGATAATTGGGCAAGGTGGTGTCATGTCACTTGTGTGCAGTTCATTAATTAACTGCTTGAAACTGCTATAAAATAATAGCCATGTCATCAGGATGAAAGTACAAGAGTGCAAAGGAAATAAAACTTCCTAAGAAGACAGAAGTAGCTGTTATGAAGAAAAATGTCTCCTTCCCTTTTAGTACCCAGTCTATTTCCCTGCAGTTACAAACCTGCACTTCAACTTTTCTTATTATTACTTGTTAGTGTTTATTGGGTGCTAGATGATGCATGCAATTTATGTTCCCCCTGAACTGTGGATGCTGATGGATTGTTTACTAAAAGGGCTCAGGGATCATTGCCATAGACAGAGCAGTACCCAGTGATTTTCCTCCCACAATTCAGAAACAAGGTCTACATTAAAGACCTTCCCAAATGTGTCACTAATGGGATTTCTAATTTCAGCAACAACCAGATCTTTAGCAGATACAGTCACGCATCAGGAAATAAACTCCTTTGGAGGAACTGTTTTGCCAATAGTAAAAGTCTTTGCAGATATACTGTGTCATTTAAAAATATTATTATTACACCCACTACTATTTTTCACAACCAGAATGGTTAATTGGCGGCTGCATCACAGGTATAAGACAGAAATGTAAGTCAAAACTGTGGTCACTGAAAAGTATTCAGATCCTGATTCTGTGCATACCATGCCAATAACTATTTTTATCTGCCTTCCAGTTACCAGTTCCACAGTGACTTAAAACCTGAAGGTGTGAGGTACTTAACAATTGGAAAAATAGATTTGGGATACCTGGCTGGAGATGCCTCTGGCTAAAAGAATATGCAATATGATTACACACTACACATAGCCTAGACAAATATAAGAGTGCGTACTTAAAAATATTAAGTTTCTTTCTCCATCAGGACTCCCTCTCTATGGCAATAAGGCAGTAATGAAAGAGCTGGGTCACCTCACAATGGTAATTCTCTCAGAATTATGGCACACTTGAGTCGATCTGATCTCCTTTTAGCCGAACATTGAGCTAAGTGGGCAGTGTGAAAAAGAAGCAACTCATCATCCTTATCACTGCGTGTAGGAGACGGGTGACCACAGAACGGCCTCTGAGGTCTGTCAGTGATTGTTCGAGGGCTTAGGCTGATGAAATATTTCCTGTCAGGGCTTATTCCACACCTGACATTTCTCATATTTGATCTGTTAATGGTTATTGCCCACTATGCTGGTTTCAAAGGTCAGATTCATAAAATGGTTCTACCTCTACTAATTGAGCCCTTCTCTAGGAATCTCGTTCAAATATCTGTCATAAGCCAGGGTGACAAGTGCCTGATCCTTACCAGGAGCACACAGGTGTGATGGCTCATTCCCAAAGGATCATTTGTCTTCCTGGACTTTGAGGAAGATATCCCTTCCAGAAGTGTTAATAGAAAAAGAAAGTAAAACCGTGGATGATTTTCTTTCACGTGTATTTTCACATTTTCTTATTAGACATAAGAAACAGAGGAATTATAACAACATTGATAGACAGGTGGTAGACATTTACCATAGTTTTTAAAATAGTATATTAATCTGAATCACATGTTTGCTAATAAACAAACCTAAAGCAAACTAAGTTGGCAAGAGGAAACATTACCAATGTCAGGACACAGGAAACGTGGAACAACCAGACTGCAGAAAGGACAGGGATATAGATACACATGGAGTCAAGGGATTGACTCTAACCAGGACACCCTTATATCTGAATCTCTATCTGCCTCATTTTTTCTTACCACAGATCAACTTCTTCCAAATACTGTTATTTCATCATTGGAGAAGGAAAAACTTTCTCATTTTTACTTTAAAAAAACTGGAAAGACTCTTACTGGCCCAACCCACATCTGTCACCCCTTAACTACTACCCTTTACCTCTTTGCACACAATATGCCACAATTGCCTAGTCCTCACAGCTTCCAACTACATGGTAACATTTAGTCTAGTCCAGTGGTCAGCAAACTCATTAGTCAACAGAGTGGCAAACCGCGGCTCGCGAGCCTCATGTGGCTCACGAGCCGCGGTTTGCCAACCACTGCACTAGGGGATGAAGAAAATGTATTAAGTGTCTGATTCCCTTGTACCAAATGGTTAGACTGTCCAGTGGAGGGCGGGGGGGTGGGGGATGGTGGAGGGAGTGATGGAAGTTCTCAAAAGGAGTCGGGGTCTGCAAGAGGAGGAGGAGAACAGTATGCTTCTGAAAGAAGAGAATGATCTCCTGGCCAAATACTTGTGTTAAAATTTCTCTAGAAACTTTACTTTAAAGTCAAAACACTATTCCAAAAGTCCAAATGTACTGCACACCTTCTCCTAAAATGTATATCTTCAATAAGAAAACAAACTTGGAGGGAACTAACCAATCTAATAAGATAGATATATAGAAGCTAGATATGGATTATATGTAACTAAATATATATAAACTAGAGGCTCAGCACCTGAAATCATGTGTGGGTACGGTCCCTAGGCCTAGCCTGTGATCAAGGCCATCTTTCCCATCGGGGGATGGGAGCCTGCCAGCCAGGGGGAGTGACCAAGAGGTCGGTCGTTCCCACCCACTTGTCAACCCCACTCCCACAGTGTGTTGCTCTCTGTGTATGGGGCAACTGGCAGGGTGGGGGCGTTGGCCTGGCACTGCCAGCATCCCCTGCCACCTGGTTTCCCGTTCACCATTGGGTGATGGGAGCCTGCTGGCTGGGGAAAGAGACCGAGAACTGGTCAGTGCACCTCATAGTAACTGGTCCAGCGGTCATTCTGGCCGTTCTGCCATTATGATTGCTGGGTTTTTATTATATAGGATATCCTACCTAATAATAGACAAATATGCAAATTGACTGTACCTTCGCTATGCCCGCGATTGGACAGGAGGTGCGGGGGGGCGGGGCTCGGGGAGGCCGGGGTGGCCGATTGGGTGGCGGGACGCTGAGCTCACGACGCCAGCGGCAGCTCGAGCTCAGCGTCTGCGCTATGGCTGTGCTGCGGCACAGAAGGGGCCTCTGGGGCAGCGAGCTCACGTCCCATCGCGGACCATCAAAAGCGGGGGAGCTGGGTGCCTGTCCGCTCAGACACCAGGCCTTTCAGAAGCCTCACTGCCACTGCTTGCCATCTGTGTGGCACTGCCTCATCCCCCCAACACTGGTCGCCTCCCTCTGTGGAGCGATTGTGGGGCAATGGTGGCCCCCCCCCAACCAATCGCATCGCAACCACCTTGAGTGGCCTGGTGCCAGTGCGTGTCATAGTGTGGTCGCCCCAAAGGTCATCCAGACTGTCATTCTGCTATTCAGTCATTCAGTCGATTTG
This sequence comes from Cnephaeus nilssonii, assembly GCF_951640355.1. Taxonomy (NCBI): domain Eukaryota; kingdom Metazoa; phylum Chordata; class Mammalia; order Chiroptera; family Vespertilionidae; genus Cnephaeus; species Cnephaeus nilssonii. The sequence continues at coordinate 44,910,956 of NC_137078.1, read as the reverse complement.
CATATTACACTTTTATTATTATAGATAAATGCATCTCCTCACCCACTACGCTTAATCCCATATAACTTGTTCCATTTTTTTCCCTATAGCACTTTACCATTACAATAGTAACATCAGTATTTATGTTGTTTGTGGCCTGTCTCTCTCCACTAAAAGCTAAATTTCATGAGGGTAATCATGGCCACCTGTACGGCACACTGATATACCTTTGTAGCCTAGAAACCTATCTAGCATATAGAAGATGTTCAAGGAATATTTCTTAAATGGATAAAATGAAATCAATAACTGGATAGTACTTTAATGATTACTTAGTTCAATTCCTTTTTGGACTATATAAAAAATCAATTTTATATTTAATTTTTCTTAGCTAGTAAAATCTACAGTAATTATTTACAGCAGGTAAACATTGACCTACATGTAATAAATATCACTTTTTTATTCAAAATTAGTATCTAATATATGCTTTAGGTATTTGTGGGCAATCCATAGACCCAATTAATTATGGCTTTGCATTCAGTTTTCAACAGTCAAGATATGCTAAGTAGGATAACAAACATCCTCTCATTTTCATTAACCTAAGACTAACAGGGGTTTGTTTTTGAGCTTTTAATTATTCATTTCATAGTGAACTGTGAATTCAGCTTGGAGATCTGGGGTCTTCTCCACACAGTCGTTCTATCAACTGAATCCATCTTTCACTAAGTCGTAAAGACAAGGAAAGAAAAGTGTCCAGAACTTGCAGGAAGTTTTGGGGACCAGATTTGGAAGTGGCATATGTCACTTTCAGTTACATTCCATTAGCCAGAAGTAGTTAGTTGGCCCCACCTGCATGAAATGTAATTGAGCAAATTATCAAGCAAGAAGAGGTGGACACACATATTGGTGAGCAGTAGTTTCTCCCTAACCCTTGACCATTCTCTGCTCCGGGAAAAACTGCCACAGAGCCTCCACACTGATGCTGCATGCAGACAAAAAAAAGACTGGTATTTATTGTGGCCTGAGTTGCTGGAGATCAAAAACAGAAAGCCAGGAAGGTTTCTTATCACCTTAATTTTGTTGTTTCATTCAGCTTTATTGTTTAATGTAAATCACCAGAACATTAAATATATTTATTCATATGTATATTTAAAATAGATTACAAATGTAAATTATTTTATGTGTCCCCACTATAATTTTTACCCGAAATTTTCCCCATGAGTGCAAATAACAAAGAGTTCATTACACAACACAAAGCACTTGAGAGCACAAAGGAAAATTTGAAGCACCAATCTTAACAGCTACCTCCGAATTAGTTGTCATTGGACTAATGATAAACCATAAGCCTACATCTTCAAGTGCTTTTCTACTAATAATAAATTAAATTGTACAAAATGATAGAATTAACTGGTTGTTTATTTAATCCCTTAATCCCTTCACCTTTCCTGGCAGCCTTTTCTGAGCTTAAAACAATTACAGCAGTGTACCAGAAACTGATAGGATTTTTTTATTTCATTTTTAATTAAAACTTGGTTTCTGAACTTCTGCATCTTACAGCCTATTTGAGTTAAAAATACATGATATTTTACATTTTTAATAGAAAGAACATGGGTTTGGGAGCCTGATCTAGTGTTAAGTAGTGGCTCTAACACTTACTAATTGTGCAAGGTTGGCAAATCACTTAACTCCTGAAACTAAGTTTCCTCATCTGTAAAACAGAGAACGATAATTCTTACCTTACAGGGCTATTATGCATTTTAGAATTAGTTATGAGAACAACTAGTTCAATTCTTACCCCATAGTAGGGGCCCTGAATACACTATAACTATTATTATTATTGCTCCTTAAGGTAATAAATTTTAAGGGCTAAAATAAGTTCTGGATAATAACTGTAATGAAAGGTAAGATATATGGGAAATAAAACCTACATCGAAACATTGGGGGAGGAAGTTCAGGTGGAGCTTGAGCTGAACTTTAAATTATTGGTAATTTTTGGATGGAAAAGTGCTACAGCAGAAGCACAGTGGATTTCAAACCAGAAGTAAATATGAGCTGTTCAGAGAATGAGTGGAGCAACTTAACTAAAGAAGCAAGCATCGGAATGTTTAGGATATTTACATGTAGTTTACTCTCTTGCCTTTATAATTTCTTAGTGGTGGAGATCAGATTACCAACATCTGAATTTACAAAAAGTGCAGTTCAATAAAAATATTAAATAAGTACTGGCTAAGAAAAATATTATAAAATATTTCTGCAATAATAAAAACCAAAGGGCATTTGATAAGGCATTTATAGATTGTTATTATAAGAAGATTTGAATAGCAGCTTAATTTTTATGTGTATTATTTGCATTACTTTGATATTTTGAACAATATTTAAAACTAATACCTAGGCAGGATATATCAAATTTCTATTTAAAACACCAAATATAAGTAACATTTTAGAATTCTTCTTCTTTTTAAATTATGGAGGTAAAGATTATTGATTGTAGTGGTATGAATTATTAAGCTTCTGATTCTTCTTTGATCCTAAATCAGAGAGAAGACAAATATGAGAATAGACAGATTGAATATAGTATTGCTTTCCCTTTCATAAAATGCTGTCTGATAATTTGACTTTAAAGATAAGAAATGCATGCAAGATGAAATTTTCTTTTCTATAAAATCCTTCTTCAGAAAAAAATCTTGCTTAATATAAACAAACCAAAATTTAAGTAGGCCTACAAACTTGTCCTTATATCTTGCCCAAGTATATCTATATAGCCATGAGTAGAGAAATAAACTAGAAAGTTGCTTTGTTAGAGAGAGAGAGAGAACATATTTTTAGCATTTATAGCAGTGAGTATGAAACTATTTCAAATCCAGATAACATACATCTTCAACTCATCCACATTCTGTCTCCTCTGGGCTACCCCAATGCCAATCAGAGGCTGGAACTGAGATCAATGATCTGTTCCGTACCCTTGGTATCACACACTCAGGCATATACACACATAGAGAGGAGAGAGAGAGAGAGAGAGAGAGAGAGAGAGAGAGAGAGAGAGAGAGAGAGAGAATTTGAAGTATTATTTTCTAGGACATTTGAAGTAATTTCAACAGCTCAGAGGTATTAAATAAAAGAGAAAACACCCTGATGTACCACTTTGTATTTTTATTTTTTACTTCACTACATGACTACATCAGCACATCTGGTATTTCCTGTGTGAGCCAAAATTGCAGTCCCTGCTTGATAATTCATAAATGTTTTAGAGAATCATTTTCAGTTCAATGATTGCCACCAAGGAAACATCATACTTATATATATTCGTTACATATGAATTGATTAATATAAAGTGAGGTATTTTATTTCCAACCATATTTTCAGTTCAGAATTAGTGGGCCAAAAGCAGTGAACACTAAATTTATACTAAACTCATATTCCATGAGAATATTTATTTCTACAAGTAGAAATAAAATATAAATAAAACAGAAGTATACCAAATGATTATACATAGAAGCAATTAGGATATTGCAACTGCAGGCTAGATTTAAATGCAATATTTTCTTCTTCTTCTTCTTCTTCTCCTCCTCCTCCTCCTCCTCCTCCTCCTCCTCCTCCTCCTCCTCCTCCTCCTCCTCCTCCTCCTCCTCATTCTCCTCCTCTTCTTTCTTTTCCTCCTCCTTCCCCTTCTTAGTTCTTGCACATTGTTTTTTCAGATGAGCTATGTCCAATGAATGTACATTGTTAGTTAAGCATTGCTTGCTGGGGGAATAAATATTTAATGATTCTGGACCATCATTTCTATATCTACTCTAGAATATGATTTTGTTTATATGGAAAGGGAAAGAAGGATAGTAAACCCCAAATTCCTTGTTTGGTGAAAGAAGGGGAAAAATAGGGACAGAAGGAAAGAAGGGTTAAGAGAAGGAAAGGATAAGTAAAGAAGAAAGGAAATAGGGAAGAGAGAGAAAGAAAGAGAAGTGGGGAGAGAAGGAGGAAGGGAGAACAACAAAATAACCTAATTTTGTTTGTGTAGGAAAGTGATCAGATATTATTCTCTGAAACAACATGCCTTATAAAGCACAGGCATTGAATTGGATTTTAAAATCCAGAAAAATAATGGTTGAATAAATTTTAAATACAGCTTGTCAGGAGAGAACCAAGATGGTGGCATAGGTAAATTCCGGTACTCTAATCCTCCCACAACCACATCAAAATTACAACTAAAATACAGAACAACCAACATTCAGAACCACCTGAAAACTGGCTGAATGGAAGTCCTACAACTAGAGAATTAAAGAAGAAAGCACATGGAGACTGGTTAAAGGAGCAGAGGCACAGAACAGATGGTCCAACTCCCACGTATGGACTATTTTAATTTGGAGGGCTAGCTTGACTGTGGAGGCTTCCTGTGAGGAGCAAGGGTATCCCAGTCCCACACCAGGCACCCAGCCCAGGGTTCCAGTGCTGGGAAAAGAAGTCCTCATAACTTCAGGCTGTAAAAACCAGCAGGAATTCTGTCTGAGTGCCACAGAGGCTGCTGGAGTGGAGGGCAATGGGGGAGAAGGGGGTATATATGTAATACTCTCAACAATAAAGACATATTAAAATAAATAAATTATATAAATGAATCAATGAATTAATAAATAAACACAGCTTATCAGAAATATGCCAGATCTTTAAATTTTACTCAATAATTCTTTTAAATTCTGTCCTAATAGAACACTTCACCTAAAATATCCTATCTAATTATGGCTGGAGAAGGAGTGGTAGATGAACAGACTGGGGTTGGAAGTTATAACAATTTCTAACCCAAATGATAGCTTAGTCATTATACAGAATTTTGTGTAGGGGTTGTTTATAAAGATACTTAATTCTACCACATATTAAAATCCTCCTGTTCACTTTGCCTCCATATTCTCCTTCACACACACACACACACACACACACACACACACACACACACACACACACATACACAACCAATCTTTTACCAATGAACAAATACAACCACCCCATCCCACCCCCACTTTCATTGCTTTAATTCAGACCTTCTATTCATGCCTGAAATATTTCAATAACCTTCCAGTTTTACTCGTTATCTTTTACTTAAATTCTCCCGTCTATCTTCCCCCACACTCAAACTATTAATTTATTCATTTATTTTTTATTGCAATTCTTTCACTGCCTTTAATATAAAATTCACATTCATTATTATAATATTCAAGGACCATCATAAATTCATTTCATTGATGCAACAAACATTACAAAGTTTCTATAAGCATAAAACTTTGCTAGATTCTATGATTATAAAGATGAAAACACAGTTACTGCATTCTTAAAGTACATAGTCAGGTAAAAACATAAATAATCAAAGTTTATTTAGATCATTTCTTAAATAAACTTTAGTACCAATTAAGAGAAGTAGTACTTATTACCTCTGAGTAAGTCTTAGTACAAATGTTTTCTCTTCTTCAAAAGAGAAAAGTTATGGAATGAAAAGTATATTTAGTAAATTTTGGGTGAATGGAAAAGGAGTAAATAAATTATAGGTTAATTTGAAATACTTTTACCTTTTATTAATGAATCCCACAGAAAGTCTACAGAGGCAATGGTGGACTCCATGAAGATTCTCCTTCAAGAATGATGGATGCATTCCTTCAGAGGCATATAGTGCTAGGGGCAGACAGCCCTCAACTCTACTAGGCCTTTAGGGTATTGCCTTGTCTAAAGAGGATTGCCTGGCCAAAGATGATGCCCTCTTTCCTATGCAGCCTATATCTAGTGACTAGTTCCTGTTAGGGAGAAAAGGCTCAGTCTCCTCTCCAAGAATCTTACCTTTGGAGCTCACCATGGGGTCAGCCAAGGCCTTTGTTGAGACTACATTGTAGATTAGCTGCCTCACTGCTCAATCCTGCTGCCTTTCTTTCCCTTCCAAAGGTGGGGGACCCCAAAGCATATACAAACAAACCAATATTTATCTCAGAATCTGCTTTCCAGGGAAACCTACCTGTGACCTATGCATGCCTATTTTTTCCCCCCTTACTCACCAAGTATGAGTTTGTCATTCAATAACTAAGTGTGCACTTCAAATATGGCAAAGAGTTCATGAAATTCTGAACTGGCCCACAAGAATGTGATTTCTATTGTGTTTATAATTAATAAAGTTTAACAATTCTTAAGGGTTGTTTTTAATACATTCTACCTCAAATTCTATATAATAAAAGCCTAATATGCTAAGCATCCAGTTGTCCAGTCAGCCGTTCAACCAATCAAAGCGTAATATGCTAATGATATCCTAAGGCAATTCAACTGCTCGCTATGACGTGCACTGACCACCAAGGGGCAGATGCTCTGACCGGTAGGTTATCTTGCTGCTGGGGTCCAGCCAATCGGGACTGAGCAAGATGGGCTAGACATGCCCTGGAGCCCTCCCACGGTCCCTCCCCAGCTGGCCAATGTTCCATGTCCCTCCCCGGCCTCCATCACGCACCAGTGGGGTCCCTCGACCTGGCCTGTGCCCTCTCACAATCCAGGACCCTTTAAGGGCTGTCCGAGAGCTGGTTTCAGCCTGACTGCGAACTACCAATCGCTATGATGCACACTGACCACCAGGGGGCAGATGCTCAATGCAGGAGCTGCCCCCTGATGGTCAGTGTGCTCCCACAGGGGGAGCACTGCTCAATCAGAAGCAGGGCTCATGGCTGGCAAGTGCAGCAGAAGTGGCGGTAGCCTCTCCCACCTCGTGGCAATGCTAAGGATGTCCGACTGCCGACAGGCCTAAGTCGTCAGTCAGACATCCCCCAAGGGCTCCTGGTCTAGGCGAGGGCACAGGCCAGGCTGAGGGACCCCCCTCCCTGAGTGCATGAATTTCATGTACTGGGCCTCTAGTTTAACTATGCAGATGAAAATAACATAGCTAATGTTCATTGTAGTATACCAAAAGCAGTCAATGAGATTTTAACAAATAAAATCATAAATTTATAGTTGTTTATGATGTTTTCCTTTATAGTGATATTATTCACTAATAATTGAGTCATACTAATAAATGACAAAACTCTGCAAATATAATAATTTAAACTCAAAATTTGAATTGAATTTTAAAACATATTTTGCTTATATAAATTAGAGTCTCCTGTAAATTATTAATGATTAAAATATTTGAAAAGCAAAGATAAATAAATGCAAATATGTTCATTTATAATGTTTATTTAATATACATGCAGACCATATAAGTTTCTGTAGTAATATGTGGTTATTGTGAAGTATCTTGCCTTTTTGAAAACAATATGTAGCATTGAAACTTATAGTGGATAATGAAATAGTGCAAACTAAAAGCATACAAATCACCAAACAACCCTAATGAAATTAATACAGATTTATACTGTGTTTTTTTAAAAAATGTTACTACTGTTTATTCCATACTTTATATCCATATATATATATATATATATATATATATATATATATATATATACCTAATATGCTAAGTGTCTGACTGGTCAACCATTTGACCAGTCGCTATACTCCGACCAGCAGGTTAGCTTGCTGCTGTGCTGCTGGGGTCCGGGACTGGGCAAGATGGGCCAGACACACCCTGGAGCCCTCCCACGGTCCCTCCCCAGACCCGATCGTGCACCAGTGTGGTACCCCAGCCTGACCTGTTCCCTCTCACAAACTGGGACCCCTCAGGGGATGTCATAGAGACGGTTTTGGCCTGATCCAGGGGATCCGTGCACCAGGCCTCTAGTAAAATTATAATAATGTACATTAATACAACTTAGATTCATGGTTTAAACCTTAACCTATAAGGACACTCACACATTTACTTCCTATTGTTATATTCTTACTTAACCAAATATATCCACATGATGTATTATAATAGAGACATAAAAGAAAATTTCTATTTCTCTAGATTATTTCCTTCCTTTTGGTCATAGTATTAATAACAATTAAAAATAATGTTACAATTTGCTTTCTTTTGAGTGCCTAAAAATTTCAGTCTTAAGTTGCTTTAAGATTCTCTAATGTAATTTTTATTATATTTTGATAGAAAGGAAAATTACCTTGAGGCAGTCACCTATGAGTTTTCTGCCTTAACTAAGTGGATTATGGACTTTAAAACTAAACCTGAACATATCTCAAAAAGGTGCTCAAGTTTAACTATCTTGTCCTATAAATATGGAAGGCACTTGGACAAAAATTGGATCTCCCTAATACCCATATGGATTCAAATATTGCAGAAAGGAAATGAATTGTAAATTTTGGCAACTGAACCTAACTATACTTCCATATGTATACTACACCAACCACAGAATTTGGAATTCAAACTCTTGTTACAAACCATTTTTTACTAATTAGAAGCGTCTTCATTTTTCACCTTCACAACTGAAGTTGCAAGAAGCCCAATGTTCGCCTGGCTTGTCTCAAATTCCTATTTGGCAGGCAATGTGAAAATTAACTCCCAAAGAGCTGTCATATGCCTAGAGTCTCCAACTTGGCACAGCTACTAGCTTTGACCTCAGGGAGTTTTCATGTGTAAGTCTTCCTGTGGTTTACCTCTGAGAGTTCTCTCACAATTGAAAGAGAAAGAGGAATGGGTAAAACAACAGCCCAACAAGCTAGGTTTATTTTAAGTGGTACACACAAAAAAAAAAAAAAACAAAAAAAAAAAAAAAACAGCTCTCTAGCAGGACCTAACTGCTCCAACAAGGTCTCAGATAATTACTCCTATAAAGTAATTCAGGAAGAGCAAGGCCAATTAGCTCAACAATTAAATGTGTGCTAACAGTACAACACACATTAATCAGAATTAACACCCATAAATGTTTCTAAGGACATCAGATCAATCAAAGTGTAAGAAATACAGATCTTGGTGACTATGCCCCTAATTATCATCAAATGCCATCCACTGACATAGGATCTGATCATTTCCTGTTTTTATTTCAGCCACCATGGAAAATCCATTTAACCTGCCTCTTTGTAAATAAGCCTGGATGACTGAACTAACATAAAGAAAATCTAAAATTCAGGATTTAACTAGTTTAAGCTATTATTATGTATTTCTAGATGTCATCCAGATCTCAATATTTGAACTGTGTAATATGTTCTTTTTATGAATTCTTCTGGAATATTTTCACTTGTTGCTGATTTGGTAGGAGTTTCTGTTTTCAAGGTAGAGTGGGTGGAGGGCCTGAATCTGGTGAGTAAGTTCCGTGCTTCAAGTCCCAGCTCTGTCATCTATTAACTAATTTTGGAAAACTAGTTATCTTAAATAACCATTTGTGTGATCCATTTGCAATTGGCCCTTAGATTTATTCCCTGCTCTGCCCTTATTCACTTCTTTATTACAGGGAACTCCATTCCCTAGTATCCTCTAGAACAGAATAAGAGTGTGGTATCCCTCTGTCTCCCGCTCTACCTCATTTAAAGTTTTGGCGGATACTGTGCCTTGATGTGCTACTTGGATAGCCACTCACTCTTTGGGCACACCCAGGGAAATCCCACTGTGGTTCTATCTTCTTCAAGGTGGTCCCAGATACAGCAAGGTACCACTTCACTGTGTATCTCTAGAGTTAGAAATAGCTCCTTAAGCTGAAACCGGTTTGGCTCAGTGGATAGAGCGTCGGCCTGTGGACTGAAAGGTCCCAGGTTCAATTCCGGTCAAGGGCATGTACTTTGGTTACGGGTACATCCCCAATAGGGGGTGTGCAAGGAGGCAGCTGATCGATGTTTCTAACTCTCTATCCCTCTCCCTTCCTCTCTGTAAAAAATCAATAAAGACATATTTTTAAAAAAGAAATAGCTTCTTAACCCCCCATTATCTGTGTAAACAATTTCCTATATTAAATTCCTATATTAAATTTAATTTAATTCCTAAATTAAATTTTCTGAGGCATATCAAAAGATTCCTATTTTCCTGATTGGAACCTCATTAGTAAAATGGAGTCAATAATAATAATGATGAACCTACAAAGTGATTTTTAGAATTATTTAATGCAGTTATTCTCAGCTTCATGGGGCCTCAGAATCACTTGAGGAGCTTATTACAGCGCAGATTTCAAGGCCTCACCCTCAGAGTTTTTGATTCTTCAGGTATAAAGTGGGGCTCAATAATTTGCATTTCTGAGTTCCCAGGTAATTGGGTGCTGTCACCCTACAGACCACACTTTGAGAACCACCATAGTATAAACTATTCTATAGAATTCTAAAAATTAATGCCGACATTTATCAGAATAACACCCACAAATGTTTCTATAGACGTCATATTAATCAAAGTGTTGTTTGGACTTAATTCATACATTGCTGCCATCTTTGGTCAAAGCAGTCTGCTACCACCCCTGAAACAAGATATGTTGAATAGATGATTGCCCCCAACAACATGGAACTTGGGTTTTATGTTTGAAGAAACTGAGCTTTAACAGTATGGAGTATCTTTCCCAACTGGGTGGCCATCTAATACATCATGACTAAAAGCTTAGGCTTTCTGATGATATACCTTATTTTCTTTCTATTCTGCTATTGTGCCTATATAGGCATCATTATTGATAAACACCAATATGTTAGTTGCAGTCCTTTGAACAGCATATTAAAGAAGGGATGTATTCGTATGTTAGTGTGGACCTGAAGGACATGGAATTGGAATTTGCCTGCCAGGATGAATAATCCATTAGAAATAGAGAAGGAAATATTTCTTGAAATGGAAAAACTTTTAACGGAAAATTATTTTATGGAACTATCTTTAAAGGATTCCTCTTCACACGAGTGATAAAAAAATGATGGTAGAGGATTAGGAGAATTAATAATAATGATGATAGCCATTTTTTAGTGCGCACTCATATTCCAAGCATTGCATGTGTAGTATTTCATATAATCCTCCCTATAACCCTCTGAGGGAGGAATTACTATTCTGATCTTACAAGTAAGAACAATGAGGCTCAGAGGGGCTTGAGGTTATACTGTGGTAGAGACTTTGTCTAAACAAACACATAACACTACCCTGTGCCAGATACCACCATTCTAAGCTCTTTACAAATGTGAAGTAAGTTAACCCTTAGAGCAGGGCTATGACCTCTGTGTTATTGTCCTTTTATTATCCCCAGTTTACATAGATATTCTGAGCAAGCGCTTGATCAGTGCTATGTTGCTTGGTAAGTAATGGGGCTGGAAGGCACATTCTCCTGGTTGATTCAAGTGCAGATGCTCCAAAAAATCTAAACTTGGCTCCATTCCACAACTTCAAAAGTCTATACATGCAATGAAAGGCTAGTAGTTACAGACGGTGATGTATGCTTGGAACAGATTGGTAAGTAAATGAGAAAATATTTAGAAATTAAACAATAACAAAGAGATCTTATATAGTTGCACCTTGATCGTCATGCCATAATAATAACAACAATAACAAACCATGATCACGTGCTTATGATATTTAGGGACTATAAAAAGTCTTTTTGTATTTTTCTCAATTCACACAACAACCTAGAATAGGTACTGCTCTCACTATTTTCCAAATTAGAGAATTGAGAAAAAGGGGGGTTAAGTAGATTGCCCAAGGTCACAAAGCTAGTAGCAGTTGGTTGATTTTTGCCTGAACCCAGGCAATGTGACTCCTAAACTGACATTCCTAATCCCTAACCTACATGGCCATGACCATAAACCCTGAAAATAACCATAAAGAGAATAATATTTTGTAATTCAAGTACTAATTAGCATAATATTTGTATCTATTCTGGTTCCTAACAGAATCATTATCCTTTGGTATTAGAATATTTTTTTCCAACTAGCCACAATATTGTTAATAACACATACACACAAGTACACATACACACACACACACACACACCATATATATATATTAGAAGCCCGGTGCACAAAATTCGTGTGGGCGGGGAGGGCAGGGTGTCCCTCAGCCTAGCCTGCACCCTCTTCAATCTGGGACCCCTTGAGGAATGTCTGACTGCCCTAAACAATCCAGGACTGCTGGCTCCCAACTGCTCGCCTGCCTGCCTGCCTGATTGCCTCTATCCGCTTCTGCCTGCCAGCCTCATCACCCCCTAACCACTCCCCTGCCAGCCTGATTGACACCTAACTGCTCCCCTGCCAGCTCGATTGCCCCTAACTGCCCTCCCCTGCTGGCCTGGTCACCCCCAACTGCCCTCCCCTGCTGGCCATCTTGTGGTGGCCAACGTTGACCACATGCGGGCGATCATCTTGTGTGTTGGAGTGATGGTCAATTTGCATACTACCTCTTTATTATATAGGATACCAGTATATATGTATACATACACATGTATGCTAGCACAACCTTTCAGGAGCATTTTTTTCTAATTTCTACTAGTGGCCTGGTGCACAAAATTCATGCACGGTGGTGGGGGGGGGGGTTGTTCCTCAGCCCAGCCTGCACCCTCTCCAATCTGGGACCCCCTCGAAGGATGTCCTACTGCCGGTTTACAGGGATTGGGCCCAAACCAGCAGTTGGACATCCCTCTTGCAATCTGGGACTGCTGGCTTCTAACTGCTCACCTGCCTGCCTGCCTGCCTGATTGCCCCTAACCACTCTGCCTGCTGGCCTGATCGTCCCCCAAATACCCCCCCCACCAGCCTGATCACCCCCAACTGCCCCCCCTGCTGGCCTTCTCGCCCCCACCTTCCCTCCCCACTGGCCTGCTTGCTGCCAACTGCCCCCTACTGTCCTGCTCACTCAAAACTTCCCCCTCCCTCTGTCCTGAGCACCTTCAACTGACCCCCACTTACGGCCTGCTTGCCCCCAACTGGCCACCCTGCTGGTCTGCTTATCCCCAACGGCCCCACCCCCCCACCAGCCTGATCACCCACAACTGCCATCCCATCCTGGCCTCTAACCACCTCTACCTCAGCCCCGCCACCATGGCTTTGTCCAGAAGAACGTCCAGAAGGTCTCCTGGAAGGTCTCCAAGTCTAATTAGCATATTACCCTTTTATTAGTATAGATAGAGGCCTGGTGCACAGGTGGGGACCAGCTGGTTTGCCCTGAAGGGTGTCCCAGATCAGGTTGGGGGTCCCGCTGGGGTGCCTGGCCAGCCTGGGTGAGGGGCTGATGGCTGTTTGCAGGCTGGCCATGGCCACCTGAAACCCAAGCTCCCAGCCCCTCCTTTTTTTTTTTTTTCAGTGCCTCCTTGAGTGGAGGCCAGGGCCGGCTGGAAGCAGGTATCTGGGATTTATTTATCTTCTATAATTGAAAATTTGTATTTTATAGCCTTGAGTGGAGGCCAGGGCCGGCCAGGGCAGGAGGGAAGCTTGGCTTTCTCCATCGCCGGGGGCAACCCAAGCCTCCAGCTCACTCCAGCTCCGTGGCCGCAGCCATCTTTATTGGGTTAATTTGCGTACTCGCTCTGATTGGCTGGTGGGTGTAGCAGAGGTACAGTCAATTTACATGTTTCTCTTTTATTAGATAGGATATCTATATAGTGACCATAATAAGAGCAAGAAAAAATCTATCACTAATTAATTGCACTTTGTTAAAGGTAATGTGCAAATTCTTCATTTCTACTTACATATGACTCCTTTTCTGGTCTAAATATATGTTGTTTTGGATATGCAGTAAATGCAACTTTTATTTCAAGCCTAACAATAGCTCTGAATGCTGCAGTGCCAGTTAACTCACAGCACATACATGAGCACAGAGTTATGTTAGCTCCTCTGGCTTCCTGAAGTCAGTATTGAAGTGGTGATGGGGATTAGCCATTGAACAGGTCTCCCTTTCAGGCTCTTCATGATCTCCAATACACATTAAGATTTTCTGAAAATTCTGTTCCAGATGAAAAAGAAAAATAATAAAGTCATTAGGAGAAAAGACTGAGAAAAGAAGCTGAAAGTTAAGCTGATGATAAGAGAACTAGTGAAGGAAAAGACCATGTAATTAACTCTGCCACTCAAGAGCACAGAGCATTCTGGGAGTAGAGGACATCAAGTAATCATGAAATGAAAATAATGAAATTAACTAAAACTTTTATTTTTTTTGCCACTAGTGACAAAAATTTGTTTTAGACCAAAATTCATAAGCATGGAACTTTAGGTAGAAATATTAAAGATGTATAGGGAGTACATTCTTTATTTCTACCTGTGTAATCTCGCTTATTGTTGCTTTCTTTTGTACAAGTAAACTTTGACATTGAAAAACAGGCTCAACAAACTTTTTACAGAGTAAGAATTTTTTCAACATAAAAGCACAATAATCCAGCAACACAACAAGACTGATGAACTGTCAACAGACACGAATCACTCCTCCTCCTTGCTTTTAGGACTTACGACTTCCCCAGTGTCTGCTCCTCCCCAGGCAGTCAGATTTCATCCCTATTTTAGTGTGGAATCTGATCCCTGAACATATTAAAATGTTGCTTCATTCTGCTAACATTTCTTCTTAATTGCTCATGTGTCTTACATGACATAAATTTATCAGTGCTTATCATGAATTTCTAGCCTGGGAAGAAAAATTACCTTTAACAAGTCTTTCATTTCATTTCATCAAATTGCATCTTGATGGATTGAGACAGTTGGGCAAAGTAATTTCCATTATCTGATTATCGTAACATTTATTTTTATTAAAAACAAACAAATTAGCAGTTCAGTGTTTCATATATTCGCAGAGATGAAATCCTGTGCACACTCGGAGGCCCTGTGCATGGACCCGGGTGGACACTACATTCGACCAGTTAAAGCAATTTCCCGGGTTGTGTTTTTGAATCTTGAAAGTATGTACCTTGTGAAACATTCCGACATTGTGAATTCGAAGTCTCCGTGTACAGTGACTGCCAGAAAATTTAAAACGTTAAATAATCTCTCAAACTTGCCCTAGAAATTCAAGTTGGCTTATTAAAGTTTTTCCCCCCCTTGTTTGAACAACTTCTTTGTTTCACTAACGGCAAATCTCCTGTGTTTTGTCACGTTGTTATTGAACAAGTTTAATGATTTGCTGAGGACCTCATCTAGAGGCATTACCAAGCAGCTCGAGATTAGAAACGTATGGTGGTAGAGGCTCTCCTAGAATAAATGGAAATATTTTATTCAGCTACCGAGAATGGTCTCCAGAGATCAAATTAGAAGCTGGCTGTGAAGGGAGATGTTTAGGCATGCTCTGGAATTATTTATCAGCATTTTCTGCTTGTGTGAGAATAAGCAGACATTAAGTTTAAATTAAACAAAGGGGGAAAGAAAACAAGTTTTTTCAGTAATTTGACTGCTAATGATATTTCTGAATTATTCTCAGCTTAATAGTTTAAGTAATTTGCAATGATAATAATTGTTCCTGCTAAAGCTCCAATAGTGTCGATTTTTTTCCCTTTTTGCCAAGATTAACCCCCTTTAAAGCCTTTAATGGTCATGTAATTGCAAATTTATTGTGGGCTTTGTTAATTTTTAAATGTGTTTTCTTCTTGACATTTCTTTTAATTTAATTTAATTTTATTACATTCATCAACTATATGAGAAACTAACTTAAAAGTCCATTAAAAAGGAATAAATGTTCTTTATGTTGCACTTGTTTATCTTTATTTATAATGAGCCTGAGTTTTTAGATAGACTAAAGGCAGCTTAATTATTACTTTCAACATTAATGTGCTTTTCTCATACACTCATTCAAAATGAGTATGCTTTTAGGGTTTTTGGAAAGAAGTAAACTGTTAACATTGGGTTGCAATTGTACCTTAAATAATTAAACAAAACAGACCATATCCCAAATTAACACACAAGCCTGTATTTTAAATAACATCTAGGTGATGAAGTTGTAATAAAAGCAATTAAATTTTGTTCTTAAAAGAAAATGGCATGCTATCACAAATAATTGGTAATTGAAAATATTTTCATGTGAAATTTGGCAGGTTAATGAAGCTCGAAACTAAAACCCTAGGTGCTATGGCTGCTTTTCATATTGCAGGAATAGAAATATATAGCTCAACATTTTCTCAGCCAGTAAATTGTCTTTCTTGTGTCTGGAACTAAGTCACCATATCAATCATCTGCATAGAAATGACCAGGACTACTACAGCTCCCCTCGATGCGCACTGTTTTGAAAGTAAAACTACTGATGAAAATTACACTGTCCCTAGAAATTCAAGTTGCATATTTCAATGTTCTGGGTTTATATTAACCTTTCTAAAAAAATTTGTTTATCTGTTCTAGAATAATTTCTATTAACTTATTCCATTGTGATTTAGAATTAAATTGTACCATAAATGTTTAAAAGAGTAAAAAAGAGAAAGAAAAAAAAAGTTAGATAAGGTGAACTGAGGACTCAATAAAAGCAGACTCTTCCTGGCCAGAGGAAAAACATTCTTAAAATTTGAAATATATAAAATGAACTCCTTGTTTGTATGAATTGAGAAAGAGATATAATTTGATACATTTTTTTTCTTAGTCTGAAACTTTGCAAACATTAATGACTTTTACACACTTTGAAGTGGCATTCTCTGCCCTTTGCTAATACTCTTTCAGTGCTTGGGAATCAAGAATTACAAGATGAGATATTAAAACAAACCAAAAAGCAATAGAATACTGTGAATTAAAGTAATAAAAAGTACTGAGCTACTGACATAAATGAAGAGAATACTAGTAATCCAAATGGACATTAGTAATAAAAATTTAGTAAGTTCCTTACTAAAGTTTCTTTAAAATATTCTTAGTATTTACATGTATATATTCTTGTTTTTTCCTCAATTGCTTAATTTCATATATTACATGCATTAGTTTCTTTAAAATATTCTTAGTATTTACATGCATATATTCTTGTTTTTACCTCAATTGCTTAATTTCCCCTCAGTAAATTATTCTCTTCTACAAATAATTGCACATAGTTCTCATCTACATGCTGCTCCTTTTTCCTCACCTCCCATTCACTCCTCCAAATACTGTCACATTATCAACACTCCACCATAAGAAAACTCTCACCAAAATCACCAATGATGGGTTTATGCTAAATTTTGTGGATATTTCTCAGTCCTCATCCTACTTCATTCCTCAGCACCATTTGACAGCATGGACCACTCCTTCCTTGTTCCAATAACCTCTTTTAGTTGCCTTCCTAATAATGTATTTCAGGAGTTGACACACTATGGCCCACAGGCCAAAGTTAGTCCTTCACCTGTTTTTATAAATAAAGTCTTATTGGAGCACAATTATACTCATTTGTTTATTCATTTGTCTATGACTGCCTTTAGAGTCCATGGTAGAGTTGAATAGTTGGGACAAATACCTTATCACAGAGCTTAAATATTCATTTTCTTATCTTTTGCAGAAAAATTTTGTCAATCTCTGTTATATTATACTAGAGGCCCGGTGCACAAAATTCGTGCAGGGGAGGGGGAGGATCCCTCAGCCCAGCCTGCACCGTCTCCAATCTGGGACCCCTTGAGGGATGCCCGACCGCCCGTTTAGGCCCGATCCCAGTGGCATCAGGCCTAAATGGGCAGGCAAACATCCCTCTCACAATCCAGGACTGCTGGATCCCAACCACTTGCCTGACTCTGCCTGATTGCCCCTAACCACTTCTGCCTGCCAGGTTGATCACCTCCTAACCACTCCCCTGCCGGCCTGATTGACGCCTAACTGCTCCCCGGCCAGCCCAATTGCCCCTAAGTGCCCTCCCCTGCTGGGCCTGGTCACCCCTAACTGCCATCTCCTGCATGCCTGGTCCCCCCCAACTGCCCTCCCCTGCAGGCCTGGGTGCCCCCCAACTGCCCTCCTCTGACGGCCTGGTCACCCCCAACTGCCAACAACTGCCCTCCCCTGCAGGCCATCTTATGTCCACATGGGGGCAGTCATCTTGTGTCTTGGAGTGATGGTCAATTTGCATATTACTCTTTAATTATATAGGATGACACTTTTTTTATAAAGTAATCTATTTAGCTGTTGGAAATTGGTCTCCGTTCTAGGTTTTATTTTCTTACTAGATCTTTTAAATTTCAATGTTTATCCAGGTCACAACCTGGGTCTTATCATTTTCTAATCTACACAGTCTATTTGAAATATTCCATCTGTACGTACGGGATCTACACATACTAGCTGGTCTATATGTTGTTAACTTTCAAATGTGTACATCCAGCTCAAACATCTCTTCTGTGCCTCAGAAACATATATCCTACTGCAAATATCTTTCTACTTAATTATCATCTAGGTTTGTAAAAGTTAACAAACACAAAAGTGAACATACTTTGAGTCGCTTCTCCAATCTGTTTTCTCCTTTGTCTTCTGTCTCACTAACAGGCCCTGCTCATTAGTTGAGTCATAAAGTGAAGCTTCATAATGGCCTCCTCTTGCCTTTTTAGGGCTAATATGTCAGAATGTCCTAATTTTCACCATACTTCAAGTCCTTTCCATCTCTACTATGGATCACCTCAAAAACCAGTTAATGTTCTCTCAGTTCAATTATCAACCTCAGCAATGTTTATGGCTCAACATGCACTGTCTTTCCCCCCCCATTTCTACCCACATTCTCCTCCTTCCTCACGCCCCACTTCAATGGGTTAGCTCCTGATTCAGGCTTCTGTTTGCTTCCTCAAAGATTTCATTGTCCCACAAATCTCTGCAGACTACCTTACTATCTCTTTTATGTTTCCCAATTTCTCCATGCTTCCTCTTGTCATACTTTTTTACATTTCATTCCCTTTACTATATTCAAAGTCTGTGACTGATTTTGTATTGACCTTCATTGTGGTCTATTAAGCAAGTTGCACAATACTTAACTCAAAGTAAGAACACAATAAGCTTAACTGAATGAATGAGTTATAAGGTTTCATCAACTGGAGAATCATTCATACCTTATATGCTATCTGAAACAGCTGATGGATTTTTAATTAATTTAATATTATGAGTAACCATTATTTAAATTATTGCCTTTAATTCTTAAAATATAAGATTCTATGTGTCTTCAGGTATTACTCAATGACCAATTTTGAATATGCAGTGCTGGTCTGTGTCTTTTACAGGAGAAATACCTTTATCCATGGATCCTTCTTTCTTTGTTAAGGCTTGTATACAGGGCTTTTGCACACACAAAAGAATAATTAGCTGTTTTGCAAGGTGCTGCTGGGCAGTATAATGCTGTGACCAAAAATGTCACCAACTATAAATTTGAAAGCAGTACATTTGCATTTTGAAAAGGCAGTGTGGCTGTGTTTAGTCATTATGTTTTATATTTGAAAATATCATTGTCTTTATTTTTATGTTTCATAAATGAAATGTATTTTATGAATTTTATAAGTGTAATCAATTGACAAATTAATATATAGTACAACCTAAAATCATAGAGGATATTTATTAAATATAATGTACTAATTAAGCTTTAGAATGAATAATAATGGAATTCTTATCTACATAAGAAACATATATTGTCAAATTATCACTTTTCATCTGAATGTGTTTTCTCAAAGCAGGAAGAATTCTGAGCCACAGAACCATTATTCTGCAACTATAAAAATGGAGGCCATTTCAAGTTACAGATATGTAAGACAAAACATCTTTGTTTTTTTCCAATTTTTATAGTTTACCTAATTTACATGATGAAATTTAAAACCTGGAGAAAGAGGAACATGTAATAAAAATTGGAGCAGACTCCTAATGGTTACCCAGTGAATAGATCTCCTGCATAACTTCTTATGGATAGTGATTCTCCACCTACTAAGGGAGATAGAGTGAAGCATTCCTTGGCAAATTATATTCTCTTCTGTGCTGCTGCCAAAATGAAATACTTGAACAAGTGCAATTCCACACCCTATGCTTAATGCAAGTCTAATGTCACTATATTTGGAATGAAACATTGTTCAAAAATTGGTAACAAAAACGTTTTTGTTTTGAACAGGTCTCAACTGTTTCTCTTCTCCCTCGTTTCTTGCAAATAATATATCTCAGATTCTTAAGAGAATACTCTAAAGAGAATCATTTTCCATTTCTATAACAAGTCTTTGTGAGTAACCAGGTGAGAGGTAGCTGTTAAGAAAAAGCCCCAAACCCTAAAACATATTTTGCCATTATGGTTTAATTTTTAGGTGGCATTTCAGGTAATGCTTTGTGTCCTAATGACAGAAAAAAGGAAACAAAAAATTCATTATACTAGTCTCACATTTCTGCCAGCAGAGTAGCAAAGCATTAGAGGAATCTAGGCACAGTGGGTAGCAAGAGATAGCTGCAAAGCAATGACGTCCGCATATCTATGACTACCCTCAAACTGCTGCCAGGCTGACTTTTCCTGTACACTGATGGTATCACACCAGTTTTCACGTGAGGTAACACCTTCCTCTTTCCCATCATACAAAACCAAAATGCTGCTATTGCCTTTCAGAGCTCCTAAGCTCTTACCTAATGCTACATGCTTGGGTAATGCGTTCTTTACCCACATGGAACTAACTCTACCGTGTCCCAAGAACTGAGGTCATGAATTTTAGGCAGAAGAGGCTACTATGGATGGGAAGTTTAAAAATAAGTACATGTGATACCCAACCATAATTTAAAAAGCATACGCTTAGGAAACAGGAAAATTTGAGTGTAATCCCAGCTCAACCATTTAATAGGATTAATCCTTTCTAAAGACAACAGCATAACCCTGGAGATGACAATACTTAAATGAGACAGACTAAGTAAGCTTTCCAATCCCCTCTTCCATTTCCACTATAGGATACTACAAATGTTAAACACTCTCTTTCCCAGTTGTGCACAATCATATATAAATAAAAATCTGCCTGGCAGCTCTTGGGAGAGCTTTTATTTGCCTTATTTTAGAGGGAGATATCACTGGCTGCCCCTGCTCCCCCTTATTCTTGCCTTGAACATGGATGCAGTACCGGGGTAAAAGCAGCCATATTTTGAGCCAGAGATAGCATACTGAGGATGGGGGCAACATAGAACAACAGAAACAAACAGCACTTATTATATTATTTAATGGCCGTAATAGCTCTGAACTGCTTATCTCCAAACTTCAAGTAGATGAGAGAAAAAAAAAAAACCTTATTATTTAATGACCAAAATTCAGTCAGTTAATAGTAGCCAAAGCATTTTTAACTGACATATTACATACCAACCTAAATATTCTACATTCAAGGAACCCTTAGCATATTAGTAAATTTTTTATAGTACTCTTAGGCCAAAAGAAACATTTAATAAGTTCTATTTATAAACTAGTTATAAATTAGTAAAATTTATAAATCAAAAAATATATATATATACTGACAACTTAGTATGTTTTGGTTATAACACAACTTCTCAAACTTTGAAATTAAAGTTTGATTCCAAAGATTGTGGATACTGCCACCATCATTTCCTACTCCACATGGAATTTTGTGTGGATTGTTGTTTTGTTTTTGTTTTTGATCATAGCCATTGGAAATCCAGCTTCACAGAGATATGTCAGTGAAAGATATTATGTCTTTGTAGCAGTCTACTGTCAAAACTGTGAACTATCCTTAGATACTGATTTGTATAGTTAACAACTAATGTCACTGTATTCCCATCAAGAATTATCTCCCTTTGCCTTTCTGAGTTTGGCTTGATGCACTCTTTGGGAACCAGAGCCCTAACTTTCAGAAATGTTGTGATCATTAAATGAGATCATCCTACATAATAAAAAGGTAATATGTAAATTAACATCACTCTGCTACGCCCACGATTGGGCCAGCGGGAAACACAGGGGGTGGGACTTGGGGTGGCTGGGGTGGTGATTGGGCCACAGACGGGCCTCTGGGGCAGCGAGCCGGGTGTTTGGAGGCCCCGGGTGGGCGGGCGGTGCAGCTCCCGGGGGAGGAGTCTGGCGGCACTTGGGCCGCAGGAGCGCCTGGCAGTGTCCGCAGAGGACGCAGGTTTCCACAAAGGCAGAGGAGGCGGAGGCGGCCTCAGCCTTCCTGGGCGGGAGGCGAAGGCAAGATCCCGGCCTGGGCTGTGGCCTAAGGAGGACCACGCCCCCGCCCCACCTCCCCAGGAGGAACACGCCCCCACCCCGCCTCGCCCTAGGGGCCCAGGGACTTCGGAGCTGCCGGCCACATGGGGTCCGGACCAGCGGACTGACAGCCTACACGTGCATGATTAAATCATGCACTGGGCCTCTAGTGTAAATAATAAGTGCCAATAGCTGGCATGTAATAGGTGAGTAATAAATTGGAGACATTATTAGTAGTATAGTTCTCATCAAGTTTTGGACCTACTTTCATGAATGTCTCCCTGCACACAAACAATTCCTCTGAGAATAGGAAATATTCTGTTCCTTGTTCTGCTTTGTTATGAACAATATATATATAACATTGAATAGGAGCATAGTACTTAATGGATTCCACTCCACACACAAACATACATTTCAATGCAAAGGTAAAAGCAATTGCTGAGAGATAAAGATCTAATATGGCAGATCAAAATAGTTACAATACAACAAAGGCACTATTACCCTAAACTAATTCACCACTTATGATTTCATCATAATGTCATATTCATGAGTGTCTCCTGTTTGCCTAACACATGTTAGAGGGCAAGTTACAGAAATGTATAAATGTAAAGAAAAATCTTTGTCTTTGATGAGCCCATATTCAGGGATTTACTATCTCATGGTTGGACTTGCAGTTCTGGAATTATTTCCTCCTTTGATTACTCTCCTAGAATTCTAAATGGTGCTTTAATTACTCTTTTCCTTGTTTGTGTCCTTCACAATTAAATTTGAGTGTGGGTTGCCCCAGTACAGTACAACCCCAGGGGCCCTATCCACTCTCCATTCATTGTGAATAATGTTCCCTTCAACCTTGGTTTGTTGCATTTAAGTTTGATGACCAATCTCTTTCTCAGATGGTGGGCTTTTTCTAGCATCAGGAACTGGAGGCCAAGCCATTGTTTTTCCAAGCTAAATTCTTGCTGTTGTCAACTGGACAAGATGTCTCAGTTGTCCAAATACATCAAGTTTAATGACTCCAGGAAATAACAGTCTAACTCACCAGAAAGTATTCAAAGTCACATATTGGATACTCAATGTGAACCTAAGGTCAATTTCTTTGGAGGCATGAGATGTAGAGAAACATGTCTCTACTTGTCAAGGTCACTGTTTGCTTGGAGAACTTCAAGACATTTTATGATGCAATAAAAGATAAATGAAACCATTTTCAAAGAAGCTTGGGAACCTCTGCTTCAAAGACTGGCTAAAAACATTGTGCCAGGCAACAAAGCTATTGGTTTCTGGGGAGCAAAAGCATCAAGAGGCCTAACCAAGGGGATATATAGCAATGAGAAAAAGATTGGTCCTTTTTAGTGAGAAAGTAATGGGTAAGCAATGAAGCCCAAAGTAGTGACCAAAAATGCAGGGTGATTGATTATACTGGTAAACTGCAAACCTGCTCTCATCCATGTTGCAAGCACCTATAGAGCCCATGTGGGAAATAGTATAGAAAACAGAGACATTCAATCCCCTTTGCAGAATTTTTAATACAAATAGTAACTCCTGGCCAGTGTGGCTCAGTTGGTTGAGTGTTTTCCCATGCACCAAGAAGGCACCTGGTCAGGTGCCTAGGTGGTGGGTTTGATCCCCAGTACGGGGCATGCAGGAGGCAGACAATTGACTTTTCTCTCTCTCCCTCTCTCTTCCTCTCTCTCTAAAATCAATAGCAGCATATTCTTAAAATATACACATAATAAGACTCCATATTAACCTTCACTTTCTAATTTTCTTAGGCAAATTATTCTCTCACTTGAAATTAATAGATTATATGGGCATAGCAAATAAATCAAGTAGCTAAAAATAGGTATTATTTAATTCTTTGTTCTTTTTTATCTTTTAGATCTTTCTATTCTGCCATTTCTTCCTTCTTTCTGTAACATTATTCCTTCCCCATAATTTAGGGGGGAAAAAAAGGGCTAACAACTGGGGGATTAAACTATTACACTGAATTTGCTTTGTGTAACTTGCAAATCCTGCCACTCAAAAGGAATATCACGCATAACTCTTTGCACACCCAAGTTTCTCAAGATACTGGTCTCCATGACTTGCATACTGCAAAGCTGAGATTTATTTATTTAACTATGATATTGAATTTTCAAAGTACAGTATTTGATACTGGGCCAAATAACACATTAACTGTATTTTCTTTTTAAATTTTCTGCAATTAGAATGAAGTGTGACATGTTGATTAAAATTCACATGAAGAAGAGCTAGTGAACAGTAAGCCCAATCAATAGCTTAGAAACCCTGGATACTATATGAATTAAACTCATTCTATGATCAGGCTGACCCTTTGTCTTCTATTTCCTCATCTGTGAGTTGGCGAAATAACCTCTTTCATTTACCGCTTTAGAGAATTAATGAGATAAAATTTGTAGTCAGATCAAAGTGTACTACGTAAGTACTGTAATTTTCTAGGAAAATATTATGGGTATTTGCATTATATACAGTAATGAAAATGGAAATTATTTACTCTGGGGACCCAGGCTGCATTATTGTTAAATTATTTGCATCCTGATAAATGATTTGCATGCTAATGAGCATGTATTACCAGAACAGCCTTTCCAAAGGTTGCTCTATAGCTTTCCTATCAAGTATATATGATACTATGCAATAGAAAGATGTAAAACCTCAAAAACTGTGAAATTATCCCTTGTTTCCTTTGCAATATGTTTTTAGAGGATTATTGAGTGTTCTGTTTTAAATTTTCCAGCTTACTGCTAATGAGTTCTTCCCAACTCTATGAGATTTTTTCATATATATATATATATATATATATATATATATATATATATATACACACATACATATATATGTGTGTGTTTTCAACTTTACTTCTCCCAAGCTTATGCTGCAGTCCCCTTCCTTAATGTGAGCCAAAGGTATTTTCTATCTATTGTTGGAATGACATAAAATCTCAGTCTGTTGCCCTGGCTGGTTTTGCTCAATGGGTAGAGTGTCTGACTGAAGGGTCCCAGGTTCCATTTCGGCCAAGGGCACATGCCCAGGTTGCAGGTTTGATCCCCAGTAGGGGGCGTGCAGGAGGCAGCTGATCAATGATTCTTTCTCATCATTGATATTTCTCTTTCTCTCTCTCCCACTCCCTTCCTCTCTGAAATCAATAAAGAAATATATTTTAAAAAGACTTCAGACTGCTGATAGAAGATAAATATTCTGAGTTGGAATTCTTTTCCCACTCCAATATTTTGCGTTTGACTTTTTATTCGGATGCCACCCACAAAGGAAAAACAGAAAAACTTTCTTTAGATTGCAAATCAGGTTTTGCCTATTTGAGTGAATTGTAATTCTTCTGTTCTCCTCTTGAGTAATATTCACTATTCTGATCTCCCCAGAGATGGTATTCCCAACATCTACCTGGATTAAGCTACTGTACTGAGGGCACACATTTGATCTGAAATTCTGCAGTTAGATATTGCAATAATAATAATAATAACAATAATAATAATAATAATAATAACAAGTCAATCATCTCAAGGGTGTTCTTATACTAGCTAAAATATAACTTAAAAGATTTCTGGGGGAAGGATTAGTTCCCAAAGGGAAAGGCTATTTCCCTACACTTGCTTGTTGGAGGATGAATACGCTAATTGGAAAACTAGAATTCTGGGGATTTGCAAGTGGAACAGGTGAAAATGTAACTGGTGATAATTAAAGGCTAATTATCTTCAACCCACAATTGGCCACAGGAGGTTTTTCTGAGCCACGTAAAAAGAGAGTTGCAAGAGAGAGAGAGAGAGAGAGAGAGAGAGAGAGAGAGAGAGAGAGAAGACAGACAGAAAAATATACACATTATTTTATACATTTGTGCTATTAAATATAAGTGGAGATTGAACCTGTGTAGTTATTGATGGTTGATGCCTGCCTCACCATCCTTATCATCTTTCCTCCTGAATCTGTCTAAGGATTACATTTTACAGCAGCATTAATAGGACCTATCTACTTTTAAAGTTCATCATTTAATAGCAAATAGATAGTCCTCTGATATCCTGAAGCAAAAAATTCCTAACCTGCAAAGTTACTGTATGAACTCTTCTGGAAGCTCAGGGATGTAAACTGTTTCCATGGATCTCTGTTTTAACAATTGTTTGTGCAGCATCAAGGTCAAAAGAATCTGGCCCTTTTCTGGCTGGTTTGGGATTTATTTAGATACTCTATTTTAAGAGAGATTCCAGAAAGCTTTCTCCAAGAAGTCTGGAGTTGTGTTAGGTGAAATAAGTCAAGAATAGACCAAGAGAAATGTGTTGGTAGAATAGTCATTCCAGGAGCAATGACTAGGTGAGTGTTTCTCCAGTAATGTGGGGGCGCATGATGTACCCCTACACTGCCGCTTCCTCCTCAGCATCTAAGTTGGCCAATAACCTGTCTATCCTATCTCCTGGAACTTCTTTCCTCATTCATACAACCCCGTTAAAACTAACATGGTCATATATGAACCTATACCTACCCTGCCTAAAGCTGAGTGGTCCAGAATTGAGCACTGATCTAAGTAGGGAATATCAGGGAGCTCCTACAGGATTTCTAAAAAAGAATCTGAGTGACAGAGGTAATCTCTCTCAGGTGGCTAAAATGTATGGGATAAAACTCAGAAGCCGTCAGACACTGTGTTTTCCACTGTGTGGAAAGAGCTGGTCTACAGTAGGAGAGAATTAAGCTAACGGGAAGAAAGTAATAAGCAGTGGAGAAGGAAACAGCTTGTTCCTTCTTCATCCCCTAATTTGGGGATTCCAAATGCATCTCTGATCTCTGTGGTTTGGTTACTCAATTCTACCTTTTTGACTAAAAGAATTCAATTTAGAATTTTGACATTAAAACTGCAAGTTTTCTAAATGAAGGCAATGTAATGTTAACCAAGATATGTTTTTGGAGTGTTGTTGTTGCTAATCCACATGCCTCCTGCCACCAACAGAGAACAGAGAATCTTTCCTTTTGGCCCTGGTTAGAGGGAAGGTAAATTATACCAAATGAGTTTGGAGAGGTCCATGAGCAATAGGGATTTATTTCTTGCCACCTGGTGATGTTTGAAATGTCACTGCAGCTTTCAGAGAAGGCCTCTGGCAAATAATCTGGCAGTTCTTAGTGAAATTGAGTGAGCACTATCCAACAGACTCATTCCTGGGCATGTATACCAGATACACAAGCATGCTAATGAAGGCATCGCTTGTGGTTGCAAAAAACTGGCCACAACCCACTTGTCTGTCACTGGGGGAATGAATAAGTTTAATTAGAACCATTTGAAATTGCTAATATTTGACCATTTTTTACTATCATAAAGTATCAGTTTCATACAGTTCAGTCTATTGTAGTGTGGTGGATATATACTATGAAGGAGATAGGAAAAAAAAAACTGGATCTTCGTACAGCAACAGAGACATGCCTTAAAACTTAAAGATATATAGATGCAAGATGAGATTTATAGCACAATACTATTTACATAAATTAAAAACATATTCAAGAACACAGTATATATCTTACCAGGATAGACATTTATAAGGATACATATAAAACACAGTTAATGGGGCTCCTTATTAAGGGGAAGAAATAGGAATGTGAAAATGGGTAAGAAGAAAAAAATCAATTATACACAAGAAATGCTTTGGATGTACCACTGATTATGTGCCATGGGATAGAGAAAAACAAATCCAGTTCTCTGCACATGAGAAATAAGAGTAGGAGAGTCAGAAAGCAAAGGAGAGAAAAAGGAAAGGTACCTATACCAACATGAATCTTCAGCAAAAAGCAGAAAAGGAGAAGTGTGTCTAGGCAAAGACGACCTGAAACAATTTCCAAAGTCTTTCATAGTTCCAGAAAAAACACCTATAGTTTTTCTGAATGTTTCCAGGCTTTCTAGTAAGCCTGATGAGACCAAAATGGCTCAGAGAGGGATACCAGACAAGACAAAATCTCTTTGGGACCACTGGCTGTTGAAGTGGATGTTGTCAGTGCATGTGGTATAGATCATAGAAGCTAGAACCAACTTCAACTGTGGATTAAAGTAGGTGATGCTATAGGAAATGAGACCAAAAATCAAAGACCTGACATCAAGATTTACCTCTCCACAGAGAGGCAAAGGTTGCTATAGTCAATAAGTTTCCTGCATTCTCACCATCCATGCTTCATCCTAATCATGTGCATTATATATAGACTCTAATTTGGACATAATATGAGGAGCAGTGAGAGATAAATATAATTTTTTTACTAAAAATCAGAAATAACTAACATTAATTTGAGTTTACTTGGTAGAAACTTGGGTGAGTTGGAAATAGGGGCTCAATGTATAAATTACATTTAGTAATAGAAAAACAATGAAAGTTCAATTTTACACATCTATATATTTGACTAAAATTTGTACATAATGTATATATATGAACATCAGTTACTCACTGCCTATAACTCATTTTAACTATTAAACTTATCTGTCTATTAATTCATCTTCAATATAACATGTAAGTTTTGGCTCTGTATACATTATTTTTTCACAGAGAGATATTACAGGCATGCTAGAAACAAAGTTGGAGGTTAATAGACATGCCTCTGATATCTCAAAGTAAACAACACATTCATTAGAAACTGATATGTCAAAAAAAATTATTATTCTTGGCTGGCTCTTCATGCAGACATTTTTTTGGCTTTTTTCTTTCTTTCTTCCTTTTTTTTTTTTTTTTTTGTATACTTTACAGTTGGAGACCAGTACCTTTGCAAATGTGTGTAATGCTTTAAAGACAAAGAGCCTCCTCTTAATTAATGGCATTGCTCTAACTTGATCTAACTAAAGCAGTATCAGAAAGAGCCAGCAATGTCACTCCATTACATTTCATAGCATGTCTCTATCTTTCACAACATTTTCTCAGGAGAATTCATCTGCAGGATAGGGTTCTGGGCCACACACTTAAAGCATTCAGCTAAGAAAAAATTTAGTTCCAAGTGGAAAGTTTGGCTCTTCAAGTATAGTATTTGAAAAAGATTTGAATAGACAAACAAAGAAACATCCTTAGGAGAACATCGTTGGCTTGTAAAATTGCACTCAGTAATGGAATCCATTTCAATCAAAATTCAGAACTAAACTCTATTAAATAAATCACCTGACATCAGAGATGCTCTGGCTGAAATAATTTTAGAGGGCTTGGAGCGCAGTCCCACTCAGATTCAGGAGTCGCACCACATGGCTTTACAATATCCAAGGACTTTGCCAAGCACACTTTGGGTTGAGCATTGGTATTTATAAAAATAAGATAATAAGAGGAAAACTAATACCAAAAGCTGCTTTTATTTGTATTTTACTAGATGCCAAACCCTCATCCACATTACTTCTGACAATCTTTCCAGCACCTTTAATCTCCAAGTTACAGATAAGCAAATTATGGTTCCAATAGGTCAAGTCAGTTGCCAATATTATTACTAAGCAGGCTGCCTGAGTCAGTAAACCTGAACTATTAATCACTTAGACTACAGACATTCACACTGGGTGGTTTCTTGGTCAGTGATGATGTTAACAGGGAAGAAAGGGGCACTAAGGAAAGAAAAAGTTTCCTTGGAAGGGAAATGGGGGGTCATAGGACTTTAATTCAGGACATGCTATGTGTGAGGTGACACTGAGATTACCAGATGGACCTGTGTAAGCACTTGGACTCATGGAACTGGAATGTGATAAAGAGATCAAAGGTAGCAAGAAATAAAATTCAGAGCAACAATAGCACATAGGAGATAGTTG
The DNA here is from genome assembly GCF_951640355.1 of Cnephaeus nilssonii. Taxonomy (NCBI): domain Eukaryota; kingdom Metazoa; phylum Chordata; class Mammalia; order Chiroptera; family Vespertilionidae; genus Cnephaeus; species Cnephaeus nilssonii. The sequence continues at coordinate 44,881,341 of NC_137078.1, read as the reverse complement.
AAGCCAATAATGTTATACAGGGAAATAAGATAAGAAAGAAGGAAGTTAATAAATCCTCAGAAATCATTAACATGTAAAGAATGTTTGCCGAAACCGGTTTGGCTCAATGGATAGAGCGTTGGTCTGCGGACTGAAAGGTCCCAGGTTCGATTCCAGTCAAGGGCATATACATTGGCTGCAGGCACATCCCTGGTAGGGGGTGTGCAGGAGGCAGCTAGTTGATGATTCTCTCTCATCGATGTTTCTAGCTCTCTATCCCTCTCCCTTCCTCTCTGTAAAAAATCAATAAAATATACATATATTTTTTTAAAAAAAGAATGTTTGCAAGAAGGGAAGTAAGTGAGAGGAGAAAAATTGCAGACACCTGGGAACAAGAGGGTCTGTACGCATCCTGAGGGCAGGGATTTTTTCCCCCCTGTTTGTTCACAAATGTGTCCCAAGTACCTAAAATAATGCCTGGTACATAAAAAAGGCCAATAAAAGTTATATAAATATGTTAATCAGGCTCAAGTGCTACAGGGAGGAAACTGGTCTTTGTACTGGAAATACTCAGGGAACTTATACAAATAGTGGCATTCAAATATCCTTATAACACTCATTTCCCAAACCTAAACTCAACATAGTATGCATACTTAATTTTTCTCAACATAGTTTAAGAAAGGGAGATTTAATTATACAATTTTATGTGACTAAAAAATACTAAATATCTCAAATATGCTTAAATATTTTAAAACTACTATTTTAAAAATGATATAATTATACAAAATCCTATAATTTAAAAAACACTAAATATTTAAGAATTATTTTACTAAAAATTAATTTCTTAATGAGATCAATAGTGGAGTTAAAGAATTTCTTTTTCCTTTTTTCTTTCTTTCTTGCTTTTTTTGTTTTGTTTTGTTTTGTTTTAGGGGCTAGGGAAGGCAGATAAGGGAGCAAACAGGGTTTGCTCAGGGATATGAGAAGTGCAGTGTGACTGAATCGTTGGGTAGAAAGTGAGGGTACTCTGGGAGATGAGGCCTGGGACCCCCTGATAAAGAGTGTAGTTCCAACTATTGGTGGTAAAAACGGTTAGATCTGACTTTGGTTCAGCAACCTTGGTACTTAGGTTCTGGCTATGAAAGAATTCAGAGCCAAGACTCAAACTATAAGAGCAAGTTGATTTAGAAAGTCACAGAGGTAGAAAAAGTGAGCTGTAGAAGAAATGAGCTCAGGAAACAAGTTACACTGGAGAAAGAAAGGCTCTTGAATCTTTTTTGTTGTTGTTGTTGTTTAAATTTCTTTATTGATTAAGGTATCACATATTTGTCCTCATCCCCCCATTCCCATCCCCAAACCCCTCCCCAGGCATGCCCCACCTCCCTGTTGTCCTTGACCAGTGGTTAGGCTCATATGGATGCACACAAGTCCTTTGATTGATCTCTCCCCTTTATCTCCACCCTCCCCTACCCTCCCTCTGAGGTCCAACAGTCTGATCCATGCCTCCTTGTCTCTGGGTCTGTTCTTGTTCATTAGTCTATGTTGTTCATCATTTCCCCTAGATGAATCTTAAGAGAAAGAGAGAGGCAATGAAAATGGGCCTGGGGGAAGGGATGGGCAAAGGCTAGGGAGTGGCTCCATTGAAAGAGCCACCAAAGGTTTTCTAAAGAAGTAAAAGGCTTGAGAATTGTATTAATTTTTAGCCTTAGGTTTGCTTACTTTCACACACCTACATGTTAGAATGTTTTCATTAATTTTTCAGTTGGGCCTATGATTTATGAAGCAATTAATATGAATTTGTGTCTTAGTAACAACTGTTTCAAAAAAGAAAACCACAATCATCACTTGGTTGTGTTGGCTGACAAACCTGGAGTAATTAATCTTTGTTTTCATTGAATATTTTATTAAATTAATTTCCAAAAATATGTGCAAATTACAGTTTTAAAAAAGCTTTTATCTGTGACAGTGAAATATAATGTACTCAAACTTAAACAACTATCAAGATTTGAAAAAATGAATATTTTTTAAACCCCCAAAATCCAGGGGACTTGGAGTTTTCCAAATGAATAGAGGTAGTCATGTTAATTACCATGTATTTGGTAACATGCTCACTGTTCATTTGACACTGTTCATGGCACTGCAGCAGGAAATATGTCAGTCTTTGAAGATAGACAGTCCTGGGTTGGACCCTCTTTTGATACTTTCCAACAGTGTGACTTTGAACAAGTTATTTTAATTCTCTGAGTTCTTGTTTTCTTAATAAAATGGGACTACTTAGATGCCCATTGCAAGGTCATATTAAGCTCTGTGATGGCATAAACTATATATGTCTTGTCCAACATTACATATCTGACTCCCAGCATAGTAGGAGTTTAAAATACTTGTTTTATTAGTTTGGTAAATATGTAGAATAGCATGTCTATGCTGCCTCCCACACAGAATGTACCCAACAAATGCTACTTTCCTTTCTTTCTTCCAACTAATTATTTGCACCAGTCAGTCTCTCCCCAAATATTTCTGTTATTGGAACAAATGTGCATTTTAAGCTTGAATTGTCAGAATAATCTAAATTCCCTAATAGCCCTCTTTGTCTTTAGAGATACTACAACTCCTACATTATAAAATGTTAGCATTAGTTATAATAATTTTATGCACTAATATAAAGCTACCCACATATTGTTCCTAACTCTCTCATAGTAGTAGGAATTATTTTTTTTATTTTCATTGTTTCACATGACATCCATAAATTTAGAGTTTAATTATCATAATAGAATTGAGTTTCACTAGTGTTTTGGTTAAATAGATGACAAGGCGTGACAGGCATACTGCCTTTGGTTGACAAGCATAACATATGCCTCCCCCACTGTAAATTCTACTTATGATTCTGGTGTCAGCAGCAAGTGGTGTAATGAAATATGCACTGATTGTTGTTGAAATTAGGACAACCAGCAAGAAAGATCCCAACGAAACTTTATTACATTAAAACCATTGTAAAATTGAAGCAGTGACATTATTTAACTTAGCTTTGCTTAGAACTATTGATTTTGATTTTTGTAGAGAAGTCCTTTTGGGCTAAAGCTCTATACAGAAAATCAATTTGTTTAAAATGCTTCCTTTTATGCATAATAGCTTACTCATCAAGGACTGAAATTCTACATGTGAATAACACTTTGGTCTCCTTGCCAATCACTGGAAGCACTATGTAAATTATAATTGGAAATTATGGCAAAAACCTATAGGCCATAATCTTTCCACAAAATAATCAAATGTCAATAATGATCCAGGAAAACACTGAAAGATGAACCTCAGTATGAGTATCGATGCCCTCGAATTAACTTTCAAAATGTTTTTCTATTCATTGGGAACTGAAATTTTGTCCAAGTATAGATGAATGCAAGCAAGTAGCTACCCACTAGAAGCATTTTGGGCTCCATGTACAAACTTCAGAAATATTATTAGAAGTATTGAATTCAATTTTATTTCCAAATGTGTCACTAACTAGCAACAAGACTTGCTAATTAGGCCAGTTATTTAAACTTTTTGAATCTAATTTTCTTGTTTATAAAATTGAAAAGTCCCTTTTAAGTCTAAAATGCTTCAATTAAATCAAGAATTATACAGCTAATAATTGGAAACTATATTATTTAAATGTTTGAAATAATAAAAGGAAAAATGTTATATTAGAACTTCTTAGACAAGGCAATAAAATGAGAACTGAGGCATTCACACCCATATACTAACTTCAGATATTTTAAATATAAACTGTTTCTTGTGAATTCAAGACTATTGTTTTATAAATCTTAACAATCAACTTAAAAATATAAGATCATAAATACTATTTTTCACGTGGTCTAGTAAAGAATGTATTAATTAAATAAACTAAAAGAGATTTGTAAACAATTTCCAGAATCTAATAATTGATATTTTAACTGTGTTAAGTAAATTGATTGAAATGTAACCATTTCCCAATGCAGTATATGCAAATCAAGTCATTATGTTGTGTACCTTAAACTCCCACAGTGCTGTATCAATTATATCTCAATAAAACTGAAATAAAATATGTTTCTGTGTCAATCTGGTACCTGTCCTATATAAACTATAACATATTAAAACTTTCTCTAATATGTCACCCAAATTATATCCTGACTCTAAAGAAGATAAAATAGTTTCACACAGATATAAAATATACTTGTTAATATTATGCATGAGTATTACATTTTGCCTATGATCTGCTTCCATTCAATTTCCTTAAAGCTAATTTCAGAATCATTTTCCCATAAAGATTTAATTGGGAATTTTTCTTCACTACAGATCTAATTATTTCCTACTATACCATGAACAGGACACACTTCTGGCCTCATATACCCTAAAGAATTTCAATTAATTCTAGCTATTGTGAAACATTAAGAAAGTAATTCCTACCCATTGTGCAATATGCCTAATTTATAGATATATATCTAAGGAAATGTGATCCAACATAATCATTTTACTGGAGGCCAAATAAAGGACATAAATGTGTTATTGAAAGGTAAATCTTATATGATTGAAATTTGTTTTTCCTCCAGCACATAGTTTCTTCAAAAGTTATTAGAAACAAGGCTTATTCCATTTTTTTATGCATAAGGGGGAATGACTAATCTTTTAACTCTAGCAAATAATGGATGCATTTTAATAAGCTTTTTTAAATCTAAAATTAGCATAACATAAAAATGATGTTAGACATTTTATCAGTTAGTATACATAATCATTTATTAATGAGAAATTACACTTTTTAAATATTTATAATTTTCTAAGTAACACAATCTCAGAAAACAAATTAACATAGTCTAATAACTTAGTCTTCTTTGATTGATACTTACTGAAATCTGCTGCATTTTCAAAATACAATTGAATCAGTACATAGAATAATGAATGAGGATATGGTCTCTGAATTAAGACTAACCTACTTCACTTGCTACAGGAATTTGGGTAAAGTTCTAATATTCAGAGTCTTAATACCTTCTTCTGTAAAATACAAATCAAAATAATACTTTCTTCATTTTCCTCACTAGGTTTTTTGTAATGATTAAAAAGATAATGCATGTAAAGTTGTTAGAAAAGTGCCTACAACTTAACATGAGGTCGATAGTAAGTAGGTTTCACTCCACATTCATCAGTCATAGGATTCCCTCATTTGGAGGGAGATTTGTACAAAGTGAACATAAAGGCATTGGTCTTTGACTAGTTCAAGGTAGAGTGGATTTAAAAGACATGAAGTGATCACCAAGCCATTCTCTATGGTCCTAATACCACAAGTCCCCTCTCTCTCCATCTGCCCTCTATATCAATAGTAATTGGTGTTTGAACCACACTCTCTGGGCACACCTGGCTGACATGCTTAGCAGTGAAATTCCTATTCACTCATTGTTTAGATGTACAGCATCTCCATGTGTTTTATTCAATATTACCTGATCCCAAAGGATTTCATTTCTATGCTTAACACTCCTCTCCAACAAGAAATTCTTCTCTGCAGTTAACCAAGTTCTTCTGATACAATTCAAGATCATTTGGTCTCCTGTTTAAAATGGATAAGTTGTTCAGCATTCTTGGTATAAGCCTTTATACACTTAAACACCTATATTAAAAATGTGACAGAAAGCTTATGCAGTTTAGCCTTATGTAATTTGGCATTGCTAAAACACAAAAGGAGTCTGACTTATACTTAATAATTTACAAAACCAAAAAATGATATTCAACCAGTATCTCCAAATCTTTTTAGTTTTAACTTACATAAAATGTAAATTCCTTTGTCTACAAGGTAAGCCTATTTTCTCTTGTTTTGTTCTGAATAAATAAATAGAACAACTACTCATTGTTTTGCCAGTAGTTTTTATCCTTCTGTAAGCTATTCCTCTTTTCTCAAAATCCTTATTATCCTTGCATTATAAAGAGCTGCATGCCTTGTTTAAATTTCTGTCTTTATAACAGCTCCAATAATATTCAAGTAAGTCTGGATGCACTATACCTACTTAATAAAAGTACTGCAAGCAGTTAATATCTCTGTTCTTTTTCATCATGTGTAACTAGTTGTTATTATATATTGAGAATTATTTATATCCAAATACCTGCCTAATATTATGCCATATGCTAGTACACTTCATTTTGAGTAGATATTAATAGCAACTCTTATTTTATTTCTACATTCCTCATGTTTTCTTATATCACTGAAGATTTATTTTATAACATGTTATTAGCTTGATTATTTCATTCTCATAGCTTAAAAATATGTCTTGATGTGTTGTGATATATTTGCATTGGAATATATTTATTCTAGTGTTGAAACATAATAAAGTTATAGACACATGACGTTTCCTTGTAGCTCCAACCTTTGCTAGGTTTTCAGAAATCATCAGGACTCACTTCCACAAATTTGGTCTTCCTTCACTCCTGACATTTGTTAATTCGACCCACACCCACCATACTAGTACACCACATTGCCCTGGATTTCTTGTAGTTGTCTGTCCTTATTTTCTGGAGGCTTGTCTACATTGTTTCTTTCTATGAGTAAACAGAAGACCAAATTGATCAATATCTGTCCCTGAAATTTGTCCTTTCAATTGAGTAATGCACTTACTCTGTCACTTGGAATTGGAATTGACATCACCAGTATTGGACCAACATCAACCTAGAAAAACAGAAATGTTCACCTTTCCTTTCAACTCTCTTCTTATTCTAATCTTAACTCAAAAAGCATCACCATTCGAATATTAACTTTCCAAGCAAAGCCCTCAGGATAACTTTCTCTTCTTTCCTATGCTTTACCAACAAATCCACTTACATGCTAGATGCTGTTTTGTTGGTGTTCTTTATTATTAATGCCAATATGGGTTAGTTGTGTTTTTTGTTTGTTTGTTTGTTTGTTTTTTGTCCTTTCGAACAATCTCTGCATTCCTAGTGTAAAGATAAGCTTTCACCTTCCATCTAAGCAAGGATACAATGTGCATTAAAAATGTTAAGCAATTTACAGCACTCCCCTAAAAGTCTTAATTTTCCAATTGTTTATTTGTGCACAATTAAATGTGCATATATATATTTTTTTAATTTTAAATTTATTTACTTATTTATTTATTTTGTTGTTGTTGTTATTGATCCTCACCTGAGGATATTCTTGCATTGATTTTCAAGGAGAGTGAAAGAGAGAGGGAAAGACAGAAATATCGATATGAGATAAAATCATTGATTGGTTACCTCCCAAACAAGCCCCAACCAGGGCCCAGACTGGGGAGGAGACTGCAACCAAGGTGCGTGCCCTTAACTGGAATGGAACCCAGGACCCTTTAGTCCGCAGGCTGATGCTCTATCCACTGAGCAAAACCAGCCAGGGCTATACCTATATTTTTTAAAACCTGACTAATCAACCTAAAATGATGTCCTTTAGCTACTGAACCTGACAAATGTCATCAGGGAAACTATCTTGCCCCCCATTTTCCACTAATGTTTAATTTTTTTTATCAGTTACATTATTTCTACTTTGAATTGTTTCTACCTTACATAATTTCTAACTTTATTTTTCATTGTAATGTACACATTTGTTTTAATCTCAGTTCTACAGTTAAATATATTCTGTACTCATCATACACATTGATTGACTGAGGTTATACATTGGTAGATTCTTCATGACATTTTTGTGGACACAGTATTTTCTGAGTTTTTGCACATTTAATACTTTTATATATATGTATACAGTATAGATAGATAGATAGATAGATAGATAGATAGATAGATAGATAGATGGATAGATAGATATGTATGTCTGTGTGTAACATATATACTTGAAGGCAACTTGTCAGGTCAAAATCCTTGGCTCACACATTCTTGGGCATTTTATTCTGTTTTCTACTGCATTAAGTGTTCCCTTATAGAAATATCAGGTCAACATGATTTTGTTATCCTTAAAAGTTACTTGACAAATATTTTCAAATGATATATCTACAAAGGGTAAATATTACTAATATATAAAGGACTTCTACAACTCAACAAAAATGTAACTTGATTAAAAATGGGAAAAGCACTTAAGTAGCTACTTCTTCAGAAAATAAATACAAATGGCCAATAAACACATGAAAAGATGTTCAACATCACTGATCATCTGATGATTGCAAATCAAAAGTACAATGGATGCAACTTCACACTATTCAAATGGCTGTTTTTAAAAACAAAGCAACAGTAAACAACAAGTGTTAGGAAGAATGTGGAGAAATTGGAACCTTTGAAAATTGTTGGTGAGAATGTAAAATGGTATAGCTGCTATATATTAGTAAAACAATATAGTGGTTTCTCAAAAATTAAAAAATAGAATTACCCTATGATTTAATAGTTCTACTTTGGATATATACCCTAAAGAATTGAAAGCCAAGACTCAAACAGATATGTATATATCCATTTTAATAGCAACAGTATTCACAATAGTGAAATAGTGGAAACAACTCAAGTGTTCATGGACAGATAAATGAATAAATAAAATATACTATATATATTTTTTATATATTTTATTGATTTTTTACAGAGAGGAAGGGAGAGGGATAGAGAGTTAGAAACATCAATGAGAGAGAAACATCGATCAGCTGCCTCCTGCACACCTCCTACTGGGGATGTGCCCACAACCAAGGTACATGCCCTTGACTGGAATCAAACCTGGGACCTTTCAGTCCACAGGCCAACACTCTATCCACTGAGCCAAACTGGTTAGGGCTACTACATTTTATTTTAATGGTATACTATTTGGTCTTAAAAAGGAAAGAAATTCTGACAACATGGATAACATCATACAACATGGATGAACACTGAAGACATTAACCTAAGTGCAATAAGCCAATCATAAAAGGACAAACACTGTATGATTTCATTCACATGAGGTACCTAGAGAGGTCAAAATCGAGAGATAGAAAGTAGAATGATAATTGTCAGAGGCATAAGGAAGGGGTAAATGGGGAGTTATTGCTTGATTTGGTACATAGTTTCAATTTGCAAAATAAAACGTCCTGGAAATAGATGGTGGTGGTGACAATAAGAATGTACTAAATGCCACAGAACTGTTACCTTTAATAATGGTTAAAATGGTGAATTTCATGTTATGTACATGTTTCCACAATAAAAAAAATATGCCTACTTTTTAAGGATATACTGGTATAAGTTTTAAATGGACACTTAGTTTTTAAATTAAATAATGTACTGGTAGTAATTGATACCAAAATATTGAATTTATTTGAGAAAGTGACTTATACTCATTTGACAATAGAAAAGAAGATAAATTATTTGATATATTCATACAATGTAATAGCACTCAGCAATACCACAACATGGATAAACCTCCAAAATATTATGTTGAGTGAAAACCTGCCACAAAGTAGTATATGCTTTGTAATCTCATTATATGATTTATTGTATGGTGATAGAAATTAGGAGAAGTGGTTATTGTAGATAATAATAACTAGAAAGAAGCATGACACAATTTTAGGTGGTAATATTCTACATCTTGATTGGGTCAATCATTACTAGGGCAAACAATGTCAAAACCATAAAATAGTACACATAAATTGCAGTATCTGTATTTTTTAGTGTGTGAAACACAAGTTATGATCTTTTGCCTTCTTTGCTCAAACGACTTTTTAAATCTTAGAAATCCAGTTGCTATTTTAAGGTATATCCTTGTTAAGATCCAACTTCAATCATGTTCTCCAAAGGTAATATGTTCATGTATTATATAGGTACAATTCTTCTTTTATCTAAAAATAAAGCTTTCATGAACTGCATATATAAATATATGATCTGTTCCTTTTTTTATATGGTTTCTTTTTCAGAGACTTTGAAAATATCTATGAAGTCTTTTATTATCACTTCTTATTTTTTCAGGCTCTTTTTAATTCTTTTAAATACACAAACTCTTCCAATCTGACACATACCATCATTATTCCACTGAGATAGCTTTAAATAAGAATATAATAACTTAAACATCCTGAATAACTTTAATTTCCTGAATATTGTACTTTATTACCTTTTTTTCTCACATATCTGGCTTGTCTTTCTCTCTACCTCTTCAGGCTGATCTTTTTCTATCCAGTGATGAAATCTAGAGAAAACTAGAGATTTTTCTTAGTCCTATTTTTTATTCTCATTCTATATACTCTTCCTACACAATCTCATTTGCACATATTTTTATTTTCCACTTATATTTAGATGACTCCAAAATACTTCCAACATAGACCTCCACTTTGAACTGTGGATCTGTACTTCCAACTGTATTCTTACAATCTCCATTTAGATACATCAAGGGCATCTTAAAATTCATGTTTACAAAACAAAGCAAAAGATGGGCTTTTCCCACAATATTCATTATTGCAATTAATCACTTTATCTTCCATCAAATTAAGCAAAAACCCTAGGAATCAATCTTGATTTTTACATAACCCTCTCACCATATCAAATCTATTATGAAGACTTGTTGATTTTATTTATATATTTCTAAAGTCTATTTATTTCTCTTTATAACCATAGCAACTACATAACCATAGTAACTACTATAGTTCAAACTCATCATCTCTATCCAGCCTTAGCTACAATTGCCTCCTAACTGCACCACACTACATATATCCATTTTTGTTTCTTTCAAATCTATTTTCCATAGCAGCCATAATTTTTTCTAAATACAATTCTGATTATGTCACACATCTATTTAAAAATCTTCAATTAATTTTATTTGGTCTTGAAGTAAAGTTGGAAATCCTGCAAGGCACTGAATACCTGGTTCCCAATGTACTTGTCTAACCTCATCTCCGATCTGAATCAAGCAGCAATGTTTTGTTTTAATTTCTTGCATGATTCATCCTACATTCTGCCACAGAGATTTTTAAAATGTTTTTTATGTAAATAGAATGCTTTCTCTCTATATTTAGTTCACCCTTTGCTCACTTTTATTTCTCATAATAATTCATGATTCTACGAGAGAAGAATTTGCAGCCATCTTACTCTAGTCAGAATCTATGAATACATTATTTCATTGTGCCATGAAATTCTGCTGTTAACATCACATTAGTCATTTTATGATTGTTTCAGTGTGATCATTATAATAATGTGTGGTTCAACCACCAAAGTTTATGCCATTTTTGAAGAGAGACTAAATTTTTTTGCTTATAATTTGCTCTTCGGTGCCTAGCACACAGTAGTTGGTATTTAATAGGCACTCAATAAATAAATGTTAAATAAATAAATAGATAAAGTAAATTCAGAATATTATAAATTGGAACCAGATTGTGAAGGATATTCAACACAAGGCTAAGGAATTGATACACAAATTGGTGAGTGAGCAATAGAAACTCAGTGGAGGGTTTTGATCAAAGGAATGGCATGAAGGAACTGTTCTTCAGAAAGATCAATGTGCTAATGTTTGCATGGTTGCTGGAGAACTGAGGTCAGTTAGACATTAATAGAGTCAAGCTACAAAATAACAGAGGTGTAACATTAAAAGAGAGTTGTTGCCCTGGTTGAGGTGCGTGCAGGAGGCAACCAATTGATGTCTCTCTCTCATATCGATGTTTCGTTTTCTCTGTCTTTCCCTATCCTTTCCATTCTCTCCAAAAATCAATGGAGCCCTAGCCAGTTTTGCTCAGTAGATGGAGCATCGCCTGTGGACTGCAGGGTCCAAGGTTTGATTCCAGTCTATGGCACATGCCCGGATTGTGGGCACGATCCCCAGTGGGGGGCATGCAGGAGGCAACCAATCAATAATTCTCTCTCATCATTGATGTTTCTCTCTCTCTCTCCCTCTCCCTTCTCTGAAATCAATATATATATATTTTTTAATTTTTTTCCAATGGAAAAGATATCCTCCAGTTAAGATTAATGAGAGAGAGAGAGGAGAGAGAGAGAGAGAGTTGTTGGAAAATATTGAAAATTCTAAAAAAAATAAAGGTAGAACAAAAGGCATGTATATTTACCCTGTTTATTAATTAGAGTATTGACAAATCCTTAATTTCCTCCCCTGAAAATTGATTATTATCTATACTATACCTTTTGTTAAAATTAGTTAACATGAGTATTTAACATGTCTGTTACATTATAATCAAGAAAAGCAAATGTTATCCCCATCTAACATGAATGTGCCCTTAATATATAAACATTTATTTGTTATTTTATGTGTTTCATTAATTGCTTATACAGGTCAACCATTGTGGATATTTATCTTGTTTAGGTCATATTTACTAATTAAATTAATTTTGATGGTAAAACAGTTTATATTTGTGATAGACTATGTATTTGAAGGCTCTTTAACATGAATAAAGGTGAATTTAAAACAGTTACAGTAATTATTGTCCAATTAATCTCAAAAGCAGCTTCTTGCAATGAAGTGCTAAGAACTTAGAATGTCATTTTATCAGTTAGACAATCATTATATTATTAAACACATTGCTATCAGAACTCTTTTTAGAGCATATTCAGATTGCTTCCATTATAGGCTTTGCCTCAACATTCATATTCCTCCTAACTAGTGTATTCTTGATTATGAAATGAAGATACAGTGTAGTTGCATACATACTCAATAAACAAATAAGGTTAATGACAGCTTGTACTAAAATGCAAATAAAATACAAGCATATGTAAAATGAGGTGGCAATTACACCTTTATAAAAATAAACACAAAATCTAAAACTACTAGTATTAAGAATACACAATCAAGAGAATATAATTCATTAATTCATTCAATAAGTATTTTCCAGACTCCATACTAGACACTTGGGATAAATCAGCAGGGAAAAATAAAAGCAGAAAATTTCTGATTTGGCATTTATATTTTAACATCTGAGATTGCCCCCCCGCCCTGACACATACACATGCATACATGAACAAACAAAATATATACAATTCTAGGAGGTCAAACATTCAGTAGAAAAAAATGTAGAGCAGGAAAAGGATAATCAAAAGGGCAAGCAAGAAAGTGGAGGTTGAAATTTTGAATTGGATGGTAATGTAAACCCCAATGAGAAGGTGACATGTAAGTACTAGTAAACGCTTAAATGAAGTGAGAGATTTACCACAGGGATATTCCAACAGAGGGCAAGAACAAGGAGGCAAGATGCCTGAAGAGGAGGGAGTCAGGAGCATAGTGGGTGGAAGGGTCAGAGACGTATGGGACAAGATCAGGGAGATCTTTGAACTGTTATTTACCTGCTTGTACTTTTATGTCATCAGGAAGCAGCCATTGGATTTTTATTCTTTTTCTATGTCCTATAACCTACTTACCTCTTATTTCTAATCAATTATACCCTTTTGATTGCTGACTTATACCCATAATACTCTTTATTTTCAGGTGTACTATGAGTACATTTTAAATCTTGATTACTTTTGACAACATTTTCTTTAAATACTGTGCTCTTTGGACTAAGATATATCCTAAGATATATGCTGCTTACTTAAACAGAGTTTTGTGGACAATTACAGTTCACTCTATAAACATATCCAAAGACTAAATCTATTTTGAATGTCCTCCATATGTCTAATTTCTGATATCCTAATTAACTTTTTTTTTACCCAGTTTAAGTTTTCCACAATTAGAATGCAAAGACCAGATGACAGATTATTTCATGACTAATACTTCCATTAATTTGTAAACTTGTGATATAAAGATCTGCATTCCAATTTACTAGAAAATGAGACATTGATCTTGGAGCTATGCTAGGCAGGGCTCCAATCTTAAAATTTATATAGGCTCCTATAAATGAATTGAGGATAATAAAACAGAGTTTCAAATTTTCATGAGGGTCATAAGAAACTAACAAGAACAAAAGGTTTCTATAACTCTTAATCGTCCTCCTTATATGATTATATCCAAAATCAATATTGTATTTCATTATTAATGCAGAATATGTATTTCTAAAATATAAAATAGTGCAGTTTTATTCCTCAATAGTCCCAGTCTCTGATTAGATTTTTTTTTTTTTGTTTGTACTGTATTTTGGTATTGGTAGCATAATAATAGTTCCATGTATCTTCAGGGCTATTAGAAAGTATACAATTTTGGGTTAATATGTGTGTGTTTTTAATTTATTTCAATAAATAGGTTTTAAGTGTCTCTCATATATGATCTAGGTATAATACATTATATAGAATTAAATTATGAATAAAAACAATCTCTCTTCTCTGAGACCTAACAATATTCTGTGGACTTCTGGACTAACTAGTGGAGTGAAATCAGAAAGTATGCTGTCTATATTTACGGGTAAATTTCGCAAGCTTGATTTAAAATTAAATTTCCTGTTACACATCAATCACAATTGTGTAAAGAGAATACCAATTGTGATTATATCAATGATGATTCATGCAGATAGTTTTTCATGCTTGCATGAAGATATTTAATCTTCCTAAGAGGAGCAAGTATGCCTTCATGAAAGTGACGTCACTTAGGGTGGACATGGAAAACAAATTCTCAAATATAGAAATAATAGTAAGAACAAAAGGAATAAATGTGGGAAAGTACAGGGAATCTTATAAAGTAAGTATTTATAAATCAAGGACATATAAAGTTCACTCTTACTAACTAGAGGTGACAGTATATGCAGTGAAACAATTCAGAAAAAAAGAGACTTTAACATTATATTAAAGAAATATTATTTCTATTTTTAATTGGACAGGAGTGGTACTTAATTTCATAGACAATGGGGATCTGATTAGGTTTGAAAAAGAGCATAGTAGAGTTAGGGTTGTAGTTAAAAACAAAGTTAGCCCTATAAATAGTAAGTGTGCTTTTCTAGAGTGAGGAAGGATAGATGTCAGAACCATGATATTAATGATCCAGAGGAGAATTCATAAAGGCTTGACCAAGACTTCTGTCAGTAGGATTAGAAAGAAGGAAAGAATTTTTCTGAAAATGAAAGAGATATAATCTAAAGACAAGTACCTAAATGTTTTGAGGCAATATAGAGTGAAGGTTTAAAGATAACCCTGAGGCACTTGCAGTGTGTAACAGAATTCTGCTAATATTACAAACGGAGGAAGCCAGAAGCAGGGTAGGTTGTGGGAAGAACGTGGGCTGAGCTGATTTTAAGGGCTGACAGGGTGGCTTTGCAGAGAAAACTTGGAGCTGCAGATATGAAGCTCTGCAGAGATGAGGGCAAGCAGTTAGATGCAGAAGTCTTCTCAACAATGAGCCTGTTCAATCTATACCCACCTAGTCACTGCCAAGCCTATATTTAGCATTTTATAAAACTCTCACTCAATACATTTATTGAGTCGCCCACACATTTTCTTAGTAGGGTTTTAAGTGCAATTTAAGATGGAAATTACGTAACCTCTTAGTTCAGTGAATATTGTAATATCTTCGTGATCTAAAAATAGAGAAAATGCTATCTCAAGTTACTTAAAGCTTCAGGAATTACATAATTCTTAACAACACTCTCTGGACTCCAATTCTCACCACAGTAGCGTAAGCAACTCAGTTCTGAATAGATTATTTCACTTCTTTCTTAATTTATATATAAAAAAGTGAGTAGTAATCTCTACTTTACCTCCCTCATAAATGTGTGTTATTACTGAGACAAAATTGAAGCACTATCGAGAAGTAAGGAGTGATTATTATGTTCTCCCTCCACCTCTAACTTGCATTACCACGTGAAAAATTCAGCCAACTGAATGGTACAGACATTATATACCAATTGCCAGGCCTCAAATTGGCTATGCTCAGGGTTTGGTAGGTTAGGACATGGACTTCAAGCATGGGTATGAGGCATGATGTTGTGCTTGTGGGCATGAGCTATGAGACCAGGTAAGGTAATACTCACAACGTGCCTTGGTTTACTCTTCAGTGAAACTGAGATAATGATAGAACATCTCCATTAAGTTGTTATGACTACTAAGTGCTTAGAAATATTACCTATAGACTATTATTGGAATGGGTTCAAATTCTCAGTCTGAAAGATGGCTTAACAAAAATGCAATAATTATTTTCTTGAAAAAGTAAAATCAAGATGGTTCTACATCCTTTATTCCAGCTATTGGCAAATTTATTTTCAAGTTAACAGTCACATCCGATTTTTAAATAAGTTCAATTCAGAATTTTGACTCAGTTAATAAAGGTTTCCACACCTGCTCCCTTAGCATACCCTCATCTCCGGTGCTTAATTATCGTCTGGACCTGCGGTCAGGGGTCTCTGGTCCATGTGCCCACACATTATCCTCTATCCTTGCTGTTCTCCGCTGTGGTATAGCATGTCAATCCCGGCACTCATCCTTGTGCACTGGTATCTAGCGCTGACATCCATAATCTTAGCAGCGCCTGGTTGAGTTGTTTACATAGTGTGTCTTCATTGTACTCACATCCATGGATTGGCTGAGACATATCTACAGTGAAAAATAATCCCCAAATCACAATGGCTTAGAAGAACTATAATGGCCACATAATGGATCATAAAGCTTCTGCTAGAAAGTGCTTTTATCACCTCCATTTACATCACATTGATCAGAGGAAGTCACCAGTCCACGTCTTATTTTAATAGGAGGGAGGAGGTAAGTATAATCTTCTCTCAGAGAGGAATAGCAACTTTTTTTTAGAAAATAATGTCATGTGGGGGGAAAAGGGAGAACATCTGTAATACTTTCAACAATAAAGACTTTTTTTAAAGAAAATAATGTAATGTACCCCAACACACAAGGTTTCTTTGAGTCCCCAGATCATGTTCTGGCCTAACTGTATCCCTCTGGAGCAGCCACATGCACTTTCACATGTGTCAGCATGCCAACATGAGGAGGCAGCACACTGAGGCTGCCCTCCTTCACATCTAGTTAGACTTAAAGCAGCGCAGAGTTTCACTGTGTGGGGAGGTACACAGCCTCCTAATGTCAGGTGTCCAAACACCTTCAAAGCTCAGTGTCTATCTAATACAGTTGCAAGCATAGCAGACACTCTCACAGGCCTCCTCCTAACATTTGCAAAGCTCGAGGCAAAAATACAAAAGGAGGCTCCCTCCCATATCGTATGTCTAAATATTTAAAATTATGACATGTATGAAACTGTTACTTAAAATATGCTCTAAGTCTTCAGTTTGACAAATAAATCTTCACTAAGCCTGAAGAAGCTAGTTCTTCATCCGAACATGACAGAACAGAGAGAACCTGCCCAATTCCAGGCCCCCAGTCTCTGCTGTACTCAGAGAGGCCTTGTGCCCTTGGGTGAGGACATTCCAACCAGCGTTTCCATTCTCTACCCACATCACCCATATCTAGGGCTGCGTACATCAACAACAACTTGGTCTGCCCTCAGGAAGACATATTTGCGAAAATGATCCACACAGGCCTTGGAAACTACCTAAGTGACATTTGGGCTAAAAATGTAGGGGCTCTGAAACCTGTAGAATGACCCAAAATCAGATACCCCAGTGGTCGGCAAACTCATTAGTCAACAGAGCGGCAAACCGCGGCTCACAAGCCGCAGTTTGCCGACCACTGCTCTAGGACCTCTCACCTATGAGGAGGGGTGTAGCCAGATGATAGCAAAAACAGGGCCCTTTAAATACATGGCATGGGATGGGGTAAGCCTCACCTATGATCTAAAGGTGCTAGCTCAGAGTAAACTTGGGAGCATACAAGTACAAGTTACATCGGTGTCATAGAATATTTTCACATGTTTTATGTCAGTAATAGAACCTCATCATAAAAGGATTCTAAAGGATTGTTTTAAGGCTATACGCTCTTGCCATTTCTCTTCAGCTTCAGGCACTCATTCCAGTATGATCACCTAATTTCTGAGCAAAACTGATACAGTCAGAGAGTGTTTTAAGAACTCCCTGTCCAGAAATACAAAAGAAGTCCCTTTGGAAAAGAATTCCCCGAAAGTTTCTTATAAATAATGATTTCCTTTAATACTTTTAAAAGACAGCATTACTTATAAAAGTGTGTACTCTTTTAAGACCTCCATATCTACTGTGTAAAGTAATATCTATTTGTCTTTGCAAATAACTCAACACAAATTCTGAGTTTTGTCTAAGGACATGATACAAATTTATCAGCAGGATGTCCACGTCAGCGTGATGGATCACTAGAGACTAATCTGCCTTCCTGGGCATGATGCCTGCTCTCTGAGAATGGTGATTCCTTTTGTACACAGCTGGCCAAGATTCAAGGGCTGTGCCTGTGGCCAAGACAGAGAGGTTTTTCTCTGAGTAAAATTAAGTGAGACTCCAACAGTGGCCTCACTTGTACCCAAACTTCAGGCTCTCTGTGACCAATGCTATCACCACAGACCACTTGCTTAAATAACTAAGCAGCATGTATGAGTAGGCTGGCAAGTCTTTCTTAGAAAAATGCAGCATGGAAAATGCTTTACAAATGTAAGTTATGATATGTGAGTTTCAAGTCAGCTTGGTTTAAAATATCCAGTTGTGGTTTTTTGTTGTTTTTTTTTTCAGCTTGTCACTCACTACAAAGTTGTTGTTTTAGGCCAATTTGTTCTATCTTTATGTGTATTTAACTTTTTGACTCTCAAATGGGTAAAACATAAAGCAGAAAATATCCCATGTAACCAACCTGAAACAAGAAAGACAATTTCTTTTCCCTAATGAGATGTTTGATTTCCTTCATTTGCTGTTTTATTAATTTCCCAACTTCATTTTATGCTGATCTAGATTTCCGTAGTTTTCCCTGAACACAACATGAAGAAAAGATGTTTCAATTAATTTATAAAATTATTGTGTGTCTATAGTGTGAGAGGCACTTATCCATGAGCTGGGTTATGGTAAAAGACAATTCGATTTCTACTGTCACAGAACTTTCTTTTAGAGCTGGAGTGATGACAGATTAAAACAGACAAAAGAAATAAGAACTAAACATCTACATATATAAAATTTTAAACAACCCTTACAACCAAATGACCATAATGACCGGAATGACCCGTCAACCAGTCTCTATGACATGCACTGACCACCAGGGGGCAGATGCTCAATTCAGAAGCTGCCCCCTGGATGGCCAGTGTGCTCCCACAGCCAACTTCCCACAGCCTGCCAAACTCCCGCAGCCCCCCCATCAGTCCCTATCTGGGGGGCCTGCTGGCCAACCTCCCAATGTTCCTCCCCCTGGCTGACTGGCCCCTGATAGGCCTTGATCACCAACCAGGCCGAGGGACCACACAGGTGCATGAATTCATGCACCGGGCCTCTAGTAGTGATAATAATCACCAAGAAAATAAAAAAGGTTTATGTGACAGAGAATAATTGGGGGGAACATAACCTGCATAAAGCCTTCTCTGAAGAAATAAGAATTGAGCTAAGGATGTGTTCATGAGATAGAGAAAGCAATGCATGTGACTATTTGAAGAAGTGCTCAGCTACCAGAGTGAACATTAAGGACAAAAGCCCAAGAAGGGGACTGACTGGTTTGGTATGTTCCAGGATTAGAAAGAAAGTCATTATAATGGGAGCATAATGAACAATGGAAAGAATGATAGAAAATGAGGAAAGATCAATACAGGGAGGGTTGGGGGTTACCATGTTAACTATGATATACTAGGGTGTTTTTAAGGTATGTTCCATTATATTTTCAGTAGGAAGTCATTGAGGATTTTCAGCTGATGAGTAATGTGACATAATATACACTTTTAGGACATTACTTTGGTTTCTGAGTGTGAGATAGTGGGTGATAGGGTAGGCAAGAGTGAAAGCAAGGCACCAGGACATCATTACAGCCTATGACTGGATCTCTGTCTGACTTTGGGTCTCCCCATGTAGAAAAACACGACATTATCCAAACTCTATATTCACCAACGCTTTTTCTTGGCTTTTTACCTGGATTCATAATTTGTGTCCCCATCATTTCTTTGTCTCCTTTTCCCTTTATCTCAGGTAAGTCCGGAAGTCACTTCTGTCTCCGGCAGACGTTCAGAGCTCCACCTCTGACCTCATGTACAGATGTATGCGCAGAGTCCTCCTTCTGGAAAAGGCAGCATAGCACATAGTCACCACTCTTAGAGCTTCCAGGCCCTGGTGTCCACATGGATGGCAGGGTTTACACAAACTACCCACTGTTTCCCAGAAGTTGCTAAATATGCCTAAGCTTATCTATGGCCTCGTAATTTTGGATAATAGGCAAACTTATTTTTTTCCTCTTTGAGGCTGACTCATTATAAGTTCTTAAACTATAATTGATCAGAAAACCAACTTTATGAACATGGAAATTATTTTCAGTTATGAAAAAGCCAAAAGGCCTTTTTTCCTCTGATTCTCCTCCATGCAAAGTTACTGAACGCTGGCAGCTGAGTAACATGAAGAACATTTATGGTGTTTCTTTTGTTTTCTGTCTTTATCATACATGTTCCATCTGATTTCAGGAACAACACTTTTATTGTCAGTTATTAATTTTTCTGAGGTAGAATACTTAGTGGTTTGGGTTTAGTCAATAACTTCTCTGGCATTAAAATGCTCTTTAAATGCAGTGACTCATGTGTGCTGTTTAATTTCAGTTCTGGCTGGGTGTCGCAGTCTCCTCTGGTAAAGCCACGATGTGGACCAACTCCATAGAACTTTTTTTATTAAAGAGTCGCTGGACCTAGTGGGTAGAGAAAAGGATTTTGCAATTTCTTTCTTTCAAAAATCTCATCACTGTGATTCCTATGCTTTCAAATGGATGGGTATTCACAACAGAAATGAGGTTGTGGTTTAGACTGAAAAGGCCATAAATAGGGAGACTATTGCCAGGTTTTCCAACAGGTGCTCTCTCTGGCTCAAAGCTGGAGTCTATCAAATTATTGAAAGGAACATTTGTAACATCATGTCTCAGTGAGCAGTAGGGGGGAAAAAGACAATCTCAGGCTATCTTTCTGAAAGATTCTGTGTATTTAAGAATTAACTACTACATTTGGGTGGGCCAATGCCATAAACAGTGAAATTTAAATGATGTGTCGAGATTTTCTGGGCTTCTGTGATAATAGTTTTTTTCTTTCTTTCTTAAAACAGCTACCTTATTCATTAAATTAAGTCCAGATCAGCAAGCTTTCACTTTATCTTTTCTAGGAGGTACTACCTTTGTTCTAAATTTAGCCACAAGTAATTCAGTACATGTCAGTCTGTGGAACAGATGTAAACTTGGCAGGTTTGATACTCAGCAGCCCACATTATCTTTGTTGCTACCTGTTTCATGTGATCCATGGCTTTTATCACTGAAGATGTAGAATTTAATGCAAATACTCCAGTGAGATCATTGTAGACTCTATCATATATTAATGAAATGCTTTCCATTTTGCAATCTAATTAATGCAGTGGAAAATCCTGGATGCTGACTGTGAACTTGGGATCAATTTGCTTCTATCAACCATTACTTCTACTTCAGTCCATGTCTTACTACAAATGGGAGAAAATCAGTTATGTGTAAGATGTCAAATACAAGTTCTTTCAAAATGATTAGGATAACTAGGATTGTGCTATGGCAAACAAACAAACAAACATAAAAAATTTCTATAGGCAAAGGGTATCTTGCTCAGTATACTCAATACGGGATCAGGCTGAATGCAAGCCCACCATTTTCAGCATTGCCAGTTTCTCAGCTAAGGAAAGGGAGCTCTGCAGAGAGCAAGTAGGATGTCCTAGCCCAGAAATGACACGCTCACAATTCATTGGTCAAAACTACTCACGTGGCCCCAAGGAGGCAGAAAGGAGGGAATGGAGGTTGCGAGCCAGTTGCAGGAAGTACAATTCTACACATGTTCTAAAGGAAGGGGAACCAAAAGCATTTTGATAAACACTTTCATGATTATATAGCACTCCACCATTGGTCTTGCAAGGCTTTCTGTGAACTGTTCCATTTAGTTTCAAACACACGAGGTTGTTTTTAGTAACTTTGCCTGAGGAATCAGTTCTTGAGGGAAGGCTGGAGGAGAAAAGGCTGCTGAGTCAAAAATAAAGAGGAAAGAAAACCACACTTGCTCTTCTGCCTTGGATTCCGATTCGCTAGAAAACACAAGCTGGTGTTGGTGTTGGTCTCCCTCCCTGGCTGGCACTCGCACAATAGCAACTCCATGAACTCCCTTGCCCCAGCGTATATCCTGATGCTGGTAGAGACAAAGCATTTAGTTGTACTGTCTCTGAGATTTCCTGTGGCAGAACTGAGTCTATTTGGCACTTTCCTGGCTTCTTTGGACTTTGGCTTCTCTGTGAAATAATTCCACACCAGGAAATCAAAAACTATTAATAATCATTCATTTGGAAGGTGGAGCTGATTGAATAAAAAGTTTCTGAGTCGTGCCTTGGCTTTGCTCAAGGGATTTGCCTTGGCCCACTCCCAAACATTCTATCAACTTCCTCAGATTACACACACACACACACACACACACACACACACACACACACAATGTTAACAGGAATTTCAGCTTCACTGTTTATTAGGCAGACATGTCTACCTTCAGCTGGTAACACTGAGCTACAGTAGTCCAGGCAGTCACCAGGGATATAACCTTGCACTCTTTGCTACCTAAAACGAAGAACTCCGCTAAGCGTTTTCTTTCTGACATCCTTTTTTAATAGCTTTGCTGAGATGTACTGTACATATAATAAATTACACATATTTAAAATATTTAATTTGATGTGATTTGACTTACATAAACACCAGTAAAACCATAACCGCAATCACAGGATGAACATATCCATCACCCTAAAAAATTTCCTGGTGTCTCTTTTTTCTCTCCCTTCTGGCTCTCTCCTTCACCCATCCCCAAGCAATGAGTGGTCTGCTTTCTGTCACTAAATATTAGTTCACAAATTCTAGAATTTTATATAAAGAGAATCATAGACTATATACTTTTTTATGTCTTCTTTCACTCAGAATAATTATTTTGAGCTTTATCCATGTCATTATGTGTGTTCGTGGTTGATTCTTTTTTTTTTTTTTTTGCTGAGTAGTATCTTATTGCATGTATATGACACCATTTGTTTATTGTATGTCACTTCCAGTTTTTAATATCAGTAATAAATCTTTCATCACTATTTGTATACAAGCCTTTGTCTAAATATATGCTTTCATTGATCTTGGGTAAATACAGCCATCAAATTTAGAAAATTAACATTTATGAATTATAACCACTTAATCAGAACTTCAGTCAAGTTTTCCAACTGTTCCAATGGGTCTTATAAACATAAAAAATCAGTTCAGAATCACATGTTGCATTTAATTGTCATGTCTCTCTAGTTTATTTTAGTCTGCAATATTTTTTCATTCTTTCTTAGACTTTTAGAACCTGATTATTTTAAAGATTACAGGTCAGTTATATTGTAGACTGTCCTTCAGATCAGTTTTAAATTCTGGCTATGCATTTTTGACAGAAATATCCAGAAATAGTGCTGAATTCGTCTGATTAAATATTATTTTTAAACAAAACAACTTTATTAAGATGTATTTCACAAATAATAAACTGCTCTTTTTTAAAGTATACAATTTGATAATATTTGACTTATGTATATGCCATTGTCACAATCAAGACAATGAAACTATAACTTTTCAGAAGTATCCTAAAGACCCTTATTATCCCTCCCTCCAAATATCCTCTCCTATCCCTAGACCAGTGGTCGGCAAACTGTGGCTCACGAGCCACATGCGGCTCTTTGGCCCCTTGAGTGTTATAATGCCACTTCTTCAAAATAGACTCGCCTAGGCCGAAAACTGACTTCTGCACATGGGCTATGAAGTTTCAATCGCACTGTACATGTGCACCCACATGTAGAATTTTGTGGAAGAGCCACACTCAAGGGGCCAAAGAGCCGCATGTGGCTCGCGAGCCGTGGTTTGCCGACCACTGCCCTAGACAACAAATTATATGCTTTATGCTTTTGGTCATTGTAGATTGGTTTTGTATTTTCTGAAATTTTACATAAATGAAATCATACAAAATATAGCTCAGTGCTACATTTTGTCTGGCTTTTTTCACTTGGCATAATTCTTTTGAGATGCATCCATGTTGTAGCATGTATTAATATTTATTCCTTTTTATTTTCAAAAAATATTCTATTGCATGGCATACCACTGTTGTTGGTATTTGGTGAAATTTTGAGTTGTTTCCAGTTTTTTACTTTTACAAATAAAGCTGCTATGAACATTTATGCACATATCATTATGTGGACATATGTTTTTATTTCTCTTGGGAAAATACTTTGGCATGAAATAGCTGGATTATATGGTAGGTATATGTTTAATTCTTTTTAAAAAATATATTTTATTGATATTTTACAGAGAGGAAGGGAGAGAGATAGAGAGAAACATTGATCAGCTGCCTCCTGCACACCCCCTACTGGAGATGTGCCCGCAACCAAGGTACATGCCCTTGACCGGTATCAAACCTGGGACCCTTCAGTCCGCAGACCGACACTCTATCCACTGAACCAAACCAGTTAGGGCTATGTTCAATTCTTTAAAAAATTTCCAAGTAGCCCTAGCCAATTTGGCTCAGAGGATAGAGTGTCGGCCTACGACTGAAGGGTCCCAGGTTCAATTCCAGTCAAGGGCTCGTTCCCAGGTTGTGGGTTCGATCCCCAGTGGGGAGTGTGCAGGAGGCGGCCAATCGATGATTTTCTCTCATCATTGATGTTTCTGTCTCTCTCTCCCTCTTGCTTCCTCTCTGAAATCAGTGGAAATATATTTTTTAAAAATGCCAAGTAAATTTTAATGTGGTCATGCCATTTTACATCCACCAGCACTGGATGAGAAATCCAATTTGTTTGCTTTCTCACCTGCACTTGGTGAGGTCAGATTTTTAATTTTAGCCATTCATGCTAAAAGGTGCATAGTAGTATCTCATTGTGGTTTTAGTTCACATTTCCCTAAAGACTAATGTTGAGAGTTTGTTCATGTGCTTATTTGTTATCCATATATCATGAGATTTTAATGAATCACTCAAAATATGTTTGTTAGCAAAATTTCAATATGATATTTATAATGAAAATCTATGGCTTTGTTTCTCTATATTTGGCAGGGGTTAAGACATCTTTATTTTCTGTTTCTAATGATCAGTACTCACTTCTGTTTTGAATGGTTGAAACCTGGTATATCCTTCTGTTTTTTGTTGTTGTTTTTTTGTTGTTTTTCTTTCAAAAGTACAGTTATTCAGGTACTCAAAACCTCCTATAACCATATCAAAATTACAACAAAACTGTAGAATAAACATAATTCAAAACCATCTGAAATCTAGTTAAACATAAGTCTTCCAACAAAGGATATAAATAAGAAGCCACATTGAGACTGGTAGGAGGAACAGATACATGGAAACAGTTGATCCCACACTCATGTGTAGTGAATAAAAATCGGGAGCTATATCTCAATTGCAGATGCCCCCTACTGAGAAGTGAGGGGGTCCCAGTCACAAACCAGGCTTCCCCAACCCAAGATTACAGTGCTGGAAAAGAAGTCCCCAAAACTTTTGGTTGTGAAAACCAGCATGTATTGTGGCTGAGTGGGATGAGGGCTTCTGGTGTCCCGGATGTTCCTCTTAAAGGGCCCCTATGGACTTACCAGACTCACTCATTCTGAGTTCCATCACTGGGGCAGCAGCTTGAGAAGTGCCAGGGACATATTGGCGGGGGGAGAAGGGGTTCTGAATTGTAGTCTTCAGGATGAGGGCTAGAGGGGCAGCTTTCTCCCAGACAGAAATGCTGACAGAAGCAATTGTTCCTTTGCTGGGCCCTCCCCCAACAAAGCCAACAGGCAGGCACCATATCTGAGTCTCCATCAAGCTTGCTAACACTGTTCACCCTGCCCAGGTGATTCCCTGAGACCCCACCCAATGTGCTATGTCTTGGCTCATCCAGCAGACTTTGCTGCAGTCTCTCAAAGGTTCACAAATCACAAGTAAGCAGCATCTGACCTCACAGTGCCCTGTAACTCTTGCTACGTGTCCCCAGGCCTGATACTAATGGCAGCCATACTTGGTGCACAGCTTGGTCTCTCCTGGGCACTTCCAAGCCCAGCACAAGTAGCAGTCATCTGCAGATTGCTCTGTAACTCAGGCTGGGTGGTCCTGGGCAGGATATAATTAGCAGATGACTTTCCTGGAAGGCTCCAGAGCCAGCACACCATCAGACACTATCAGACTCTGCTAAAGCACCAGCCAACTACCTCCAGTACTGACATACTCAAGGAGTGGCCTTAGTAAGCACCAGATCCCTGCTGAAGTGAGTCCTGCTCCATGGAGTTGTCACCTGCACAGCAGGTCTTCTACTGTGGTCAGTTGCTGCCAGTCTTCTTAAAAAAAAAAAAAAAAAAGATAAAAAATATAAATAATAAAATGGTCATGGATACATAGATATAATCCATTTATTCATTGCAGCATTATTTACAATGGCCAGATATGGAAGCAATTTAAGTGTCCATCAATAGATGAATGAATAAAGAAGTAGTGAATATATTCAATACAATAAGACTCAGTCAGAAAAAAATGAAATCTTTCCATCTGCAAAAACATGGATGGACCTAGAAGGTATTGTACTGAGTGAAATAAATCAGACAGAAAAAGACAAATGACATAAGATTTTACTTAAATTGTGGAACCTAAAAAAAAACAAATGAAACAAACAAGCAGAACAGAAACAAACTTATAGATGCAGAGAACATTGACAGTTGCCAGAAGATGGGTAAAAAGGATGAGGGATGAAGAAGTATAATTGGTACTTACAGAATAGTCATGGTAATATAAATTACAGCATAGGGAATATAGCCAGTAATATTATAATTATCTATGGTGTCTGATGGATATTAGATTTATCAAGGTGATCCCTTCCTAAGTTATTTAAATCAAAGTCAAATCACTGGGTTGTTCACCTGAAATTAATATAATAGTACACATAAACTGTAATTAAAAAACAAAATTATTTTTTAAAAAGTATAGTTATTAAAACATAGAAAGTGTTGTCTGTTTCCTTTAAAATATTAATGGTTGTTAAAGTTTGTTGTTTTTTGTTTGGTTGTTTACTTTAGTACTCAAAGTTTACTGATTAAAAGCAGTCTATAGTTCTTAGACATATAGAAGTATTAATAACATTTTCCATGTATTTTATTGGCTTTCTTTCTCAGTTTTTTTGTTAAATATTTTTAATTTCTTCAGTTATAAATTTCATGCTATGTTCAAAGAAGTAATTCTAGAAATAAAATATATAACTAATGTTTTGTGCACTTTGGGATACAAATAAAAACAAGCCCGTTTTCTTTTTAAAAAAATATATTTTATTGATTTTTTACAGAGAGGAAGGGAGAGGGATAGAGAGTTAGAAACATCAATGAGAGAGAAACATCGATCAGCTGCCTCCTGCACACTCCCTACTGGGGATGTGCCCGCAACCAAGGTACATGCCTTTGACCAGAATCGAACCTGGGACCCTTCAGTCCTCAGGCCAACGCTCTATCCACTGAGCCAAACTGGTTAGGGCGCATTTTCTTTTCTTTTTTTTTTTAATTTTTTTTTTATTGATTTCAGAGAGGAAGGGAGAGGGAGAGAGATAGAAACATCAATGATTAGGGAGAATCATTGATCGGCTGCCTCCTGGACACCACCTACTGGGGATCAAGCTTGCAACCTGGTCATGTGCTCTTGACCAGAATTGAACCCTGGACCCTTCAGTCCACAGATCAATGCTCTATCCACTGAGAAAAACCAGCTAAGGCCAAGTCTGTTTTGTTTTTCTCCTTTGCACATAGCTCACTACATTCCCAATCATTCCTGGGAGTTAGGTGTGGTCATGTCATTGAGTTCTGATCAACTGAAAAGGATAAACGTGACATGTGCCACTTCCAGATCCACCTTATTTAAAGCCATTTCATGAGATCCTCAACATTCTTTCACTTTCTACACGATCTTGAGGCAAATGCTGAAGATGGTACATCAACAAGATGGAACAAGACTGGGTTCCAGAATCACTATTCAGAAGAGCCACACATGGGCCAGGAACATCAGTTATGTGAACAACTTCCATTGTTTTAAGCCCCTGAAATTTGTGAATTTGCCTATCACAACAACTAGCATTACCCTTACTAATACAGAAGTCATTAGGGTCAGAAATATATGTCAATATATTCTATATTTTCTACTGTTGTTCTTCCTCCTTATTCGGACTTCAGGCTTCTAGCCCTTGATGTAATACTGAAGTCCACTGAGACAACAGTGCTTGGAGTTTAATTGAAAGGCATGACTACTGTGCAACAGTCCTTTTAATCAAGATGTTAAAAAGATGTTAAAAGGGAACTTTATTAAGCTGTGATTGAATATATAAAATTAAAATGTAATGCATTTTAAATATATTAGCTCAAATTATAAAATATTAAATTAAGATTTAATATATTAAATTAAGCATGGATTAAATTAGATTGAAAAAAAGTACTTTGAAACATCTCAAATACACCAGAGGGATTATTAACCATTTTATTTAAAAGTGAAAGTCTAGCAAGTATCAGAGAGATAAAGGGGGGACTATCAAAGGGACCCTAGCCACATGGGTGTATAGCAGTTGCTCCACAAAGTAAATGAGATTATCAAAAGCCTTAAGTGGAAATTTGGTTCTGGATTAAAGAGTGTGAGAGTAAGAGCAAAATGTAACAGCATGTTGACTACACCAGACCCATGAGATCCCAGTGGCAGTGCCAGCCCTGATGGTGAGCACATGGCTCATCTGTTTAGAGCTGTTATCTTTTCCCATGCCCAACATAAAAGCTTCTTGAAAGTGGTTTTGTTGTTTGTACTTGTATGTTTTCATGAGACAAGCTGGCTCTAACAGATACTGACCCTTGTGTCTAATAGAAAACTTTGCACAGGGTAAAAATAAATAAATAAATAAATAAATAAATAAATAAATAAATAAATAAATAGCAAAGTATCTTCAACTAAAAAGTGTCCACTGAAGAAAAAAAAAGAATACACATGAGTCTATTTTTTATGTTTAATCTTGAAGATAAATAAATTGAAACAATGTATTAAACTTAATAAATGCTGGCACAAAACTCTTTAAGTAGATGTTGTCTCACCTAATTTTTACCATGCTCCAATAAGAAATGTATTATTTTCCCAATTATACAGATGAGGAAATTACAAATCAGAGAGAACAAGATATTTACTAGAAAGGAAACTGTTAGAAAGTCATGTAACCAGACTCAAGGTTTTAACATCCTAACCCCAAATCTCATGCTCTTGCCATTAATGTAACATTCATGTGTGTGTGTGCATGTATTTAGACTGGATGACAACAGTGGTCTATATTTACGGTTGGATTATATTCATAAAAGAAGTCAGGCCGTTTCCCAGATGACAAATTACTATGCATAATCACAAGAAATTAAAATACAGATGATAATACTAAATAATAATTACAGCAGTTACCATTTATTAAGTATTTAATGGTGTGAAACACAATGATAAATACTTTGCTTGAAATAACTCATTTGATGATCTCAACAATTTATGAAATAAGCACTATCAATACCGCTTTTATACCTGTCAGAAACCTGAGACTTGGCTTAAGAAACTGCCCAAAGCCACAAAGTTCTTAAGACACAAGGCTGGACTGAAAATCAGAATTGCCTAGTCCTCCCTTCCAGGTAAGCACTGTCCATCGATGTGCCTGAGATGTTTAGATGAACTGAGATGAGAGAATGAGAATTGTGAAGCACCTTGGATTCTACTCTAATTCTGCTCCGGTGGCTTTCTCTGAGCCTTAGAACCTATCATGCTTACATTACATTTTTGTCTTAATATTGAAATAAGCAATGGGATTTGTCTGGGTGGTATAAGGGCCAGACAGGTGAATGAAGTCTCATTTTATTTAATATGTTTACTCACTTAATTTCACTCTTCACCCACAGAAATCTGACTTCCATCTTTTCCAATTCACCAAAGTTTGCCAGTGACAATTAATTATTAAATCTCAATGGCCTCTTTCTAGAACTCATTGCTTTTTTGCTATAGCCAAATTTCCATCTCAACCTGGCTGCTCCATTTTAACCTTCTACACTTGGTTATCTTCCTAGGCTAGTCTATCTCCTACCACAGGTGCCAACTGTATACTAATGACACCATCTTTCTTCTCTAGTGTTTCTTATTTTGGTCAAAGGTAAAACCTTCTAGACACTTTTGTCCTTATCTCCAAAGCCAAATTTCCAACCCCCTAAATATTAATAAATCTAGACACCTATATCTAGCTATTAAATACAATGTACTCTAAACTGATCTTAACTAAGGGGTGGTTAAGAGCATGCACAGTGCAGCCTAATTCTTCCACTTAACTAGGTGTGACATTGGGCAAGTTATTTAATGCCTCTGTCTCACTTTCTTACTCTTTAATGTGGGGATGATTAGAGTACCTTCCCCATGCTACAACTAGTTCTAATCTGTCCAGGTCTTTTTGTCTAGTTTCTCTGAATCTATTGATTCCCATTCATGTACTGTGCTATCAAGCTTCTGAATGTTCACTGATCTGAATCAAATCCAACATAGTTATAGCCAAAAGTTCACCGTGTCTATCTGTACATTATCAAAAATGAACTTTAGGAATGAGGTGTATCAACTGAATTTCTCTGGCTCCAGTAATTTTTCTAATTTAATCAGGAAAGCCATAAAAGGTCAGGACTTTAGAAAGTTCAACTTTTTGGTGCCAGTGCAACAGAATGTCTGCTGTAGCTGCGTGCTACCTATGAAAGGCTTTACTTTATGTGTTCTATACCTGGGAAATAATATAACCTATGTATTGTAAAGGACAGTCTTTCTATTTTCCTGAAGAAGACCGGGCTCAAACAAATTCAAAGCTAAGTGCTAAACACACACACACACACACACACACACACACACACACACACACACACACACACAGTTTCCTCTTCTCAGAGTGAGTCCATGAGCGAGTCATTGAGTTTAAGCTACTTTCAGTATAGGACTAGCAAACTTGCCATCACCCAAATGTGTAATGTAACTATTTTAAGCTTAGTTATGAGTCTATATTTGCACCAATCATTAACTATGTTTATAATACTTGTTTGTTCATTTGATGCATTTCTGTTCATGCTTCAAATCGCTTCTACCATTTCCACTTTAATAGTGTCTTTCCTGATTCATTTAGACAAAATTATAGCACTTTGTATATAATAATAATAACAATCTATTTGAGGATAATATCAAGTCCTTTGTGCCTAGTAAGGACCAAATCCTAACAACATATTAGGTAGTAACTACCTATGCTTTACAGATGAGATAATGGACATTCAGTGAGATTGAGTAACTTGTTCAAGGCACACATGTAACATGCACAAAATGGAAATTTAAACACAGTCTTTCTGCTGTTCTCACATGGCCCCTCCTACTGCTATTCTTTGCATACAGTCTAATTAATACTTCTCTCCTTGACTACCTCACCTGATATGATGCAATTTCAAGAATAAGCATAATTTTTACTTCCACTTCTCTAATACAATCCTATATAATAAAAGCCTAATATGCTAAGTGTCCAGTCGTCCAGTCAGCCATTCAACCAATCAAAGTGTAATATGCTAATGATATGCTAAGGCCGCTCAACCGCTCAAGGCATTACAAAAATGGATGCTAGCAGACATGGAACCAAGTGCCAAGAAGGACTCTCCAACTCTGTACCCTTGATTCCACTATCCTATCTAATACAATAGTAATATGCAAATTGACCATACCTCTGCTACACCCACAAGCCACGCCCACCAGCCAATCAGGAGCGAGTATGCAAATTAACCCAACCAAGATGGCTGTGGCCATGGAGCGAGCAGGAGGCTTGGGTTTCCCTGGCAATGGAGGAAGCCAAGCTTCCTGCACACCCTGGCTGTCCCAGGCCTCTGTTCAAGGCTACAAAGTTTCAATTATAGAAGATAAATAAATCCCAACAAAAATGGCTGCAGCCACAGAGCAAGCAGGAGGCTTGGGTTTCCCCGGCGATGGAGGAAGCAAAACTTCCTGGCCGGCCCTGGCCTCCACTCAAGGTTACGAAGTTTCAATTATAGAAGATAAATAAATCCCAGATCCCAGGGCCTCCACTTGGGTCACCGGGGGGGCGTGGCCAGCATGCAAACCACCACAGGCCCCTCGCCCAGGCCACCCCACACCCCAAGGGAACCCCCACCCAGATCCGGGACACCCTTCAGGGCAAACCAGCTGGCCCCCACCCATGCACCAGGCCTCTATCCTATCTAATAAAAGAGTATTATGCAAATTGACCATCACTCCAACGCACAAGATGGCTGCCCCCATGTGGTCAAAGATGGCTGCTCCCATGTAGACACAAGATGGCCGCCACAAGATGGCCAGCAGGGGAGGGCGGTTGGGAGGGATCAGGCCAGCAGGGGAGGGCAACTGGGAGGGACCAGGCCTACAAGGGAGGGCAGTTGGGGGTGATCAAGCCTGCAGGAGAGGGCAGTTAGGGGTGACCAGGCTGGCAGAGGAGGGACGTTGGGGGTGATCGGGCCTGCAGGGAAGGGCAGTTGGGGGGACCCTGGCCTGCAGGGGAGAGCAGTTAGGGGCAATCAGACTGGCAGGGGAGCAGTTAGGCATCAATCAGGCTGGCAGGGAAGTGGTTAGGGGGTGATCAGGCTGTCAGGCAGAAGCGGTTAGGGGCAATCAGGGAGGCAGGCAGGTGAGCAGTTGGGAGCAGCAGTACTGGATTGTGAGAGGGATGTCCCACTGCTCGTTTAGGCCAGATCCCAGTAGGATTGGGCCTAAACGGGCAGCTGGACATCCCTTGAGGGGTCCCAAATGGAGAGGGTGCAGGCTGGGCTGAGGGACACATCTCCCTGTGCATGAATTTCATGCACCGGACCTCTAGTAACAAAATAAGAAAAGCTAACATCTACCAATTAAGATATAAATGTGATTTCATGAGTTGTCAATGATTCCCCATAACTTTAACAAACTTATTTCTTAGGCTCTTACCAATCTGAAAGCAGAATTTATTTACATTTTAAGATAATTTTTATTTTTAGCAACAACATTGTCAAGGAGGGTCTTAAACATTTTTGAATATGATGCTCTTAATTGCAGATTTTGTATATGTGATCTCTTAGCTTTCAGTGTGATCCCACAAAATATTGTTTCACAAACATTTAGGCCAACTTATCCAGGATATTTTTGTTCTGCTTCTCCATCTGATAATGTAAGAACTGAAAGTATTATCAAAGAAGTCATCAAACAACCGTTTTTGGTTATGACACAAAGACATTTCACATTTTTTTAATAAAAAGGTGATAGGGGAAATTAGTCACTAGTTTTTCATAACTTGGCAGAAAATTGCTAAGTTTACAAAAACTACTTAAAAACAGAGAAAAAAAACTTATTAATGAAATGTCACAAAATATCATGGTTCATTAGTCCTAACTTGCTGATATCTACTGAACTAACCATAGGCTTTTAAATGATTCCTTTTATGCAAACATTTTTTTTTAATTTGAAAAATATTAATCATTAAATTAACCAAATACAAAAATTAATAAGTATATAAAATATAATTATTAAATATTTATAATTTTAAAATATCTAAAGCTTCTTACTTGAAGATTTCAATGTGAAAAAATATTTAAATTCAACCAAATTAATTATTATGAAGCAGCTTTAATTTTAATTCTTGGATTTACTGAACTTAAGAAAGTATTTAGCAACCTGTTTATTTGTTATTATGTGTTGTAATTAAAGCAGTAAATGTATTCATTGGCACACTTATTTAAAAAATATAATAGCATGTGTTTAGAATTCTTGGTTTTGTTAACAATAAAATTGCAAAAAAAGTTAAAAACTCTTGAAAGCTCCATGTCTTTGTATCTTCATTTTATTCTTAATTTGTTTGTAGTACCTAAGTAAGGATTTTCTTAATTGATGATATTAGGCTTTATTTTCATTGCACAAATTTCCACATGGTTGAGACTCTCCTTAAGTTTAGGTTTTGAGTCCTAACCGGTTTGGCACAGTGGATAGAGTGTCGGCCTACGGATTCAAGGGTCCCAGGTTCGATTCCGGTCAAGGGCATGTACCTTGGTTGCGAGTACATCCCCAGTGGGGGGTGTGCAGGAGGCAGCTGATCGATGTTTCTAACTCTCTATCCCTCTCCCTTCCTCTCTGTAAAAACTCAATAAAATATATTATAAAAATTAAAAAAAACATTGAGGTGTTGAATTCTTAAATAAACTATTAGCAATCTGATATTGGTGTTAAAGTGAAATGAAACAGTGGAAAATGTATACAAAGGTATCCAGGTCTGGTCACACACAACATTTTCTTAATTTTCCCCAGAAACAATAAGGGAAAATAACTTATTAGGTTCCCTTACTTTTTATTTCTGTTTCTAATATTTTGTGTGTGTGAGTCATCTGAAATAGAATCAAATGTTTATTAAATATATTTCTAGCCCTAACTGGTTTGGCTCAGTGGATAGAGCGTCAGCCTGTGGATTTAAGGGTCCCAGGTTTGATTCCGATCAAGGGCATGTACCTTGGTTGCAGGCACATACCCAGTAGGGAGTGTGCAGGAGGCAGCTGATTGATATTTCTCTCTCATTGATGTTTCTCACTCTGTATCCCTCTCCCTTCCTCTCTGTAAAAAATCAATAAAATATTTTATATATATATATATATATATATATTCCTAACTGCAAAATCAAAGTAAAATATTGATTTATCAGTTACTTTTAAATCGATTTTAATAATAAATATTACAAATGGGGCAAAAATAGATGGACAGTTGTGAGTATGTGAAACAGTTTATTTTTGTATTATTATTTATCATTGTATTATTTTCCATATAAAAAACTGTAAACCTACTTTTGCCAACATTGTATTTTTATTTTAACACTAGGGGCCCAGTGCACGAATTCATGCACCTTGAAAGGAACGGTGGGACTCAAGGCTGCGGTGGACATAGGGGCGGGTCTCGGCCCATCCTCTGCACCCCTGCCTGACCCCTCCCACCATGGCCCCGGTCCCCTCTCTGTCAGCAGCCCTGCTCCTGCTACTAGCACTCCCACGTGCTGATGGCTTCAACCCCGCTCGCACCCGCTGATGGTGCAGAGTGATTGTAGCCAATGCCAACAGTGGGTGTGAAGGTGGCCAGCACTGTCAGCAGGTGTGAGTGGCGGCTGCTTCCCCGATCACCCCTCAGGAGCAGGGGGAGGTGGAGAAGCCTTCAGGGGCTATCGGGGCCAGCAGCCACCGCTCGCACCCACTGACAGTGCCGAGTGATTGGGACCGGCGCTGGGCACCAGCAGCGGGTGCGAGCAGTGGCTCTGGCACTGGCTGTGGGTGCAAGCAGGGCCAGTGCCGGCAGTGGGTGCGAGCACCAGGCAGGACCGCGGCACACAGGAGCAAAGAATTTTCAGTAACCACCAGAGGCTCGCCCCGATGACAGCGACCAGTGCCCCACCTTGGTCTGGCGCTCCCCACTCACCTGGTCCACCATCCTGCCGCAGCTGATGCCCGCCATGTTCTGTGCACGCCCTCTGCTGGTCAGCACACATCATAGCAACCAGTTGTTCGGTTCTTCCACCATTTGGTCTATTTGCATATTAGGGTTTTATATATACAGATATGTTTGAGAGCTAAAACATATTGTGAGTAATAATATTTTCCTTGAGGATATCTGCATCTACTTTTCATAATTATTTTATATATACCTCTAGGGACCATTATGCATAGAAGGGTTATAATCATAAGCATTTGCTTATAAATATTATATTTTAAAGATTTAAACCATATCTGTATCTCTTACTATGCCATATAAATATACATATACAGAACTGTATATTAAAATCACAGTTCACTAGTTGCTCACTTAACAGAATAGTTTTGTTTAATACAATATGAAATCATATATTTAGAACTTAAGCTTGAAATTCTATAACTCAATGTGCACTTTAAATAGAAATTAAACTTTTCATTTGGTTTTAATAGGAGAGCTATTTTCATGGTTGATAGTACAGCATTTGCTTTACAACAAAACTTGCTTCCATTTGATTTTAGAAGGCCTGATCTAGTTTAAACATTACATATGTATTTTGGCTGAATGTAAACTTATCACAGATGTATGATTTCAAATTGCAAGAATGCTTGCAAAACAGGGCAATCTGAGCTCAGACCACTGTATCAGATAGTATAGATATCATTAAAACATTTCCTTTGTGTAATGTTCAGATAAAAATCATTCTACCATCTGAACGTAAGAACTGGAGTCTTTAGGAAAAGTCAAAAGACTTTTCAGAAAGAGAGCCTTCTGAAATTCAGGTTTAGCTCAGAAGGTAACTAAGGCTACACTGAATAATGAGTTACTAATTAAAAAATCAGACATCAATGGTCTGAAAAAGTAATGTTTGCCAAGAAATCCCAGGGGACAGACTGGAATCAGTAGATATTTAATAAGTGTTTGTTGAATAAACAGGCAAATAAACATTCAAGGTCAAAGCAGGCAAAGTTTGATTTAAATGGTGTTTGTTACTGCTCCCTTTCAGTCCCTCACTGTTGGAGCCACACAGTAACCAGAGATGAGTAGGTCTATCAAGGAGGACAGAAGCCACAGGCTCCCTGTTCAAAGGCAGAGGTGCTAAACCAGAGATTTTTGTGTGCACCTGAGTGCAACCACTATTTAGTAACTAAAAGAGAATCATATAATAGTGATTGCCATTTATAAAACAAAGTCATTAGGTATTCTTTGAGAGATCAAATTTCTTACTCAATATCAATTTTAGCCCCAAGTTGAGTTCTTTTTTTAACAACCAGGCATAATATATATACGAGGGGGGAAAATGAAGGAATAAATAAAATGTTCTCAAAAGCAGTTGTTTCTTTCCCCCATTTCATATGATTGGATATTTCAGCAAACATTTTATGCTATACAATAAAATTTGCATATGTTTTTCAAAATTTCAACATATGGAGCAATTTTATGAAAACAAAAATTTGTCATTTGTCTTCAGTTTACCAGAAGATACATTAATGCATGTAATTCACTTCTATGAAGTAAAATGTATTAAGACTCTTTAATATAAGATAGAAAACATAGCCAGGGAATTAAAGGTCAGGAACCCTGAGTTAGCATTCTAGCTTTGCCAATCACAGACATGCAATTTAACCTCATTGACTTTTATTTCCATAAGGAAGAGTATTGAAATAACAGTATTTAGCTCCATAGGGTTGTTTTGAGAATGAGCCATCTTGTGGCAAGTGCTACATTAGCGCTGCATTCAACCAACAAAT
This sequence comes from Cnephaeus nilssonii, assembly GCF_951640355.1. NCBI lineage: Eukaryota > Metazoa > Chordata > Mammalia > Chiroptera > Vespertilionidae > Cnephaeus > Cnephaeus nilssonii. The sequence continues at coordinate 44,844,144 of NC_137078.1, read as the reverse complement.
TGATTATTGGCCAACACTGGGCTAGCTGCTGGGAACAAAAAAGTAAAAACATGTAACTTTCTTGCCCTTGAGAAGCTCACTCTCTAATGAAAAAACAGACATGAAGTTACAACACATGATAATAAATCTCTAACGCAGCCTAGTACCTAGTTCCTAGGCACCTGGATTGCACATGGAAATAAAATTCAAAAAACATGGTCCCATCATAGAATATTCCACTTGTTTTGCTTTCTTGTCTATGGTAATCGCAGTGGCAACGAGACTGCAAAAAGTCAAGTCAGCAAAAGCAATTCCCAGGTCCTTTTGAGGGATGAGGACATGGAAAATCTCCATTCCCAGGAAGCTGTGAGATCATGTCTGATTTAAGTCCCAATCGTAAACAAAGCAGGCCTCACGCTGGGTTTCATGTGTAGACTTTCATGTCCAGTCCCTGTAACGAGGTGATAAGGCCTGTGTCACAGTTAGTCAGTAGCAGGCGATGGCAATTAACAGGATTGCACTAACCTGGAGATGTGCCAAGCTGGCAAAAGAAGGATTAGAAAGTAAATGAAGTGAGCAACCATGAACCAGCAAATAGGGCTTAATGGACAGTACAAGTCAGTGAGGCAAAAATAGGCCAATGTGTTCTCATTGATTTTCACTGCCCATTGAGCTGCATTCCTCTCTTGCTTTCTAATGCATTTATCTTGGCCTAGGCAAGTTCTCTGGCTGTCATTCTGAGGACAATTGCATTGACCGGGACAACACCATGAATGACTAGAGTGGACCAAAGTGAAATTTTACCTACAGAGTTCTGTTTCAGGCACCCTGACGTGATGTTCTGATTACGTGAAGAGTCAGAGAAAGAAATTCCAATGAGGGCTTTACATTATAACTCATAAGATCCCTGAGGGGGCTTTGTTGAGAGGAATGGAAGTAAATATTGCAGAATTGTATTCGACTTGTGTGTTCTCCCTGATTTATAAATAATTCATCAAAGTAAATGAAAACACTCTAACCTGCCATCCCACCAGTTCTGAATCATGTCCAGTGGAAGTGCCAAATGATTTCCGCTACTGAGAGTAAATAAAACTTGGTGACCATGTTGTTCGCTGGTTATTATAAGAGAAAAGCGGTGCAGCTACTTCATCTCTAAGAATAGGCCAATGGTGCCAGCAAGGCTAGGACACTAAGCGGTATCTCCACCTGGCATTAGTCCTCCCTCCTCGCCTCTCTATTTTTTTTCCCTCACCACTTCTTGTCGCCTGGCTTTTTTTCCTCTTTGTTTCTTTTACTTTGGCTCTATCTCTCCTCTCTCTTCTCCCTCCCTACTTACTAGATGTCTTCTTTCTTATTCTCCCTACTCCAAAAAGCAAATATACTGCCTCCAACAGCAAAAGCCCATCAGGATCATTCACGTTTGTCCACTGGATTATCTGACAATTATGCTGCACATGATTTCTTCATAGCCCTACCACTTATGATTAACCTCAGAACAAAGTGGCTTCCGAGATTTTGAAATTCCATCAGTTTATTACGGGGAAAATTTTTTTCCATCCAGTTTCAAGTGAAACAACATCTTGCCATGAATTTGAGTCAAGTTTTCATGTCTTTAAAAGTTTTCATGTCTTTAAAAGAAACTCAGACGGGACAGAAAATATTTATCTACCCATAATAGAAAGATTGTATTGTGTTAAAAAGTAATGGACAAGGTGCACAGAGAATTGTGGTTGGTAATTACCTCAGTGTGAATCTCCCTATGAAGGAGGCCACACTGGAACATTCGGCAATTCAGAGTCCCTTATCATGCATTACAGAGAGCAACAGGAGCGCAGTGGTCACCCACGCTGCACCCAAGGAGGCCTCTGAGTTTTCCTTGGCTATGCTGGACCTAACTTAGCTCATGAGAACTAATGAGATTCCAACCTGACAAGGAATGGCTGCACGCCTGAACAAGACTTTTTTTTTTTTCCCCTCCAAGTTAATTAACAGGCTTTTTTCATGAGTTCAGTCAAATAATCATTATTTTCTCTAGGTTACCATTGTAAACAAGCCGCATTCAATTATTTGGCACTGTGACATGCATACCAAGAAATGATGAGGATAACTGGTGAGTCTACTGATTTGACCACAAATATGTGATTCCTTTGTTTTTGTTTTTTGTTTTTTTGTATGTTTTAAACTAACAAACTAGAAAAAAGTAATAAGATTAAAGAAAAATAAAACAAAAACAAACCAAAAATCAAAAAAAATGAGAATATGATAATATCTTCAATAAAAGGAAAAAAGGGAGAAGGAAAGAGGCAGAGGCAGAGAGGAATGGGATAAATCTTGGATGTCAAAGGTTATATTATTGTTGGTTATTAGTTCTCTCCTCACTGATGCTTTGCTTCCCAATAGACTGCTCCCCTTCCATTAAGAAATTTTTATTCCTTAGATGCACCCTGGGAATTAAACATTCAGCTGCTAAGGTACTTTCCTGGAACTGTTGCTACTGAACCCAGAAGAGATGCAGGGGGCATTTCAAAATCCAAAAAGTGTTAACTGCAGCTGCTAAGCAGAAAAAGGAGCCTTATTCTAAGTTATGCATTGCATGACACATGCATTTGATGTTTCTTCATATGTTTCCAAAGAAGCATGTGCAACATATCACACTCAAACTGTCACCATCTGAAACACAGAGAGCAGCACACAAGCAAATGTTCCAGTGAGAGTATATTGTGTTTGCCTGTCCCACCTGAGGCACCTGGAAATAACTATATCTCCACACACACGGGAGCTTTGCTTTAACAAATTGGAAGCTTCTGTGCTGAAATTAATTTAATTTTAGCTAGATTAATTTATACTAATAAGGGCCTTCTGAATATTTTATTTTTTCCTGTGGATTAATCAGAATATTCTCTGAATTGATCTGCATTTCTCTATTTCTTTCCCAACTCCTATTTATTATATCATATTTTCTTCCTGGAAATTATACACTTTTTCATATCACTCCTATACTTAAAAATCATCAATGGTTTTCTCATTGCCAAAAATTTAAGCTCAAAGGCCTTAGCTCAACACTTAAGTTCTCTAACATCTGGCCTCAACTTGCCTATGGTAATCTGCCTAATCTCCTCTACATTTAAATATAATTCTGCATCAAAGTGGTCACTGCTGTCCCATTAAAAATTTTTGCAGCCCCCCCCCAAAAAAAATAATCCCATGGGTTTTCTGAAAGTAATTATATTTCTCTTTGGCTTAAAATGAACAGCTTCCCCCTTCCATCTGCCTTTGTTCTGTCTACTTCCCAGTGTCCACTTGCTGGAGAAGGATTTCTCCTCGTGTGCATCGCTCTTGGGACTAGTAGAGTCCCCTGGTAAATGTGTAGCTGGAGTACAAAAAAAAACAAAAACCATCTAGAAACTAGGAAGAGGGACTGGGTTTCAGTTCCACCCCTAATACACAGCAATCATATGCCCTTCAATAAGTCACTTAACCCTCTTGCCCTCCATTTCCTCATTTGTAAAATAGGCTTAATACTAACTACTTTGAATGCCTCAATTTTAAAATCACATAAGAAAATGTCTGAAAAAAAGTACTTTGAAAATAATAAAGAACTCTTCGAATATAAAATGTGATGACAATTATCTTCAAAAGAACTAGCATTTCATGAGCACTTATAATATGCCAGGCAATGTTCTGCCTAATAATAACAACATTATGGTTGGTATTGTCATTATTTACATTTGTAAATGATAAAGCAAAAAGCTAAATGATTTGTCCAAATTAAAAAAAAAAATGGGTAAGAAAAAGAACTGTAATTCAAACAAAGTTAACTGGGCACCAGAGCCTGCTTTCACCACACTACATTTCACTGCCTCCCATTCTGTCTTAAATTCATTATTAACATGTACTAGTCTCACGAAGTCCCTAAGGCTGATCATCACAGCTCATCTTCTTCGTATCTTCCACACAACTTTCACACTTGCTCTTCCCTTTGTGAGAATGCTTGTCACATGGCACACAGGGATGACTCATCTTCTTCAGAACTTTGCTCAAATGACACCTTCTGTATTAGGTCTTCTCTGATGACATATTAAAAATTATAACATTCCAGTCTTTCCTATCCACCTCACCCACTTTATCTTCTCCATGTCATTTATTAGATCCTACACATTTTATATATTTATGTGTTTTCATTGCCTTGTTCTGTTAGAATGTAAGTTCCACGAAAGCTGGGATTTTTGCTGCTTTATTTACTACTAGAGGCCTGGTGCACGAATTCGTGCATGGGTGGGGTCCCTCTTGGTGGCCTGTGGGGATCGGTCCGAAACCCACAGTCCAACACCGCCTGCAGCTCCTACCTGTCGCTCCCACTCATCCCGGCCGCACTGCGCCTGTGATGGGCTCGCACCCTATCAGTCCCGATCGGGAGAGGCTTTCACAGGCCATGAGCCCTGCTTCTGGCACCTCCTGAGGGGAGTGGCCTGCAGGATCGGGCCGAAACGGGCTCTCCAACATCCCTCAAGGGGTCCCAGATTGCGAAAAGGTGCAGGCCAGGCCAAGTGACCCCACCGGTACACAATTGGGGCTGGGAAGGGACCGCAGGAGGGCTCCAGGGTGTGTCTGACCCTGTCTTGCCCATCCTGATCAGGGCTGATTGGGGCCGGCAAGCCGGGGAGGGACACGGGAGTTTGGCCAGCTGGGGAGGGACCGCGGGAGGGCTCCAGGGCATGTCTGGCCCATCTCGCTCAGTCCCAATTGGCCGGACCACAGCAGCAAGCTAACCTGCCTGTCAGAGCTTCTGCCCCCTGGTGGTCAGTGCACATCATAGCGAGCAGTTGAGTGGTCTTAGCATATCATTAGCATATTATGCTTTGATTGGTTGAACAGTCAACCAGTCACCGGATGACTAGACACTTAGCATATTAGGCTTTTATTATATAGGATTGTATCCCCACTGCTCAGATAGTGCGTGAAACATATTAGGTACTCAGTGAATAATTGATACTAAAAAATTAATGATTTAGCATAGCATGTGATTGATAACATGATTCTGAATTTCTTAACTAAAGGCCATTAACACTTTTATTCAATTATGTAGAATTGGAATATAGATGGTTTTTACAATTGTGGCATTCTTTTTAAATCAATCCCGGGACTATGTCATTTGCATTAAGAGGTGCAATAAATACACTTGGAACCAGATAGGCAGGTAAAAATTGTAGTTTATTTTGAACAAGTTTTTATTTTGTTTGTTTTTTTAAATCTATAAAAAAATATTTATGAAAAGAAAAATATCTTCATAGGATAAACTTCTATCTTGTGTAAAGAATTTGTCCATCATAATGGCATATGCAGGATGGGGCAAAAGAAGGTTTACAGTTGTGAGTATGTAAGAGTTTATTCTTGTATTATTATTTTTAATTATTGTATTGTTTTCCACATGAACTACTGTAAATCTGCATTTGTCCCACTGTGCATATTCATATTGATCATGGAATAAAATCTAAAAGTTCCTAATTATGAGCTGCAAGTCATTTTAGGACATAGTCTCTCTCTGCATGTATATGTTCAGCTCTTTTCACTCCCCACTTCAGAGGCAAAATAGCACAGTAACTACAGCACAAGCTCTGCAGACAAGCTACCTGGGCTTGAATCCCTTGGTCACATTAATTTCCTTAAGTCTCATGTTCCCCATCAGTAAAATGGGCATAGAAATATTAACTAAACCCTGAAGTCTTTATGAAGAGAAATGAAATTATCACATGAAGCACTAAACATACCGTCCAGCATAAGGTAAGTTTTGGGTCATTGCTCCTTTTTATGAACCTCCCTCCTTCTCATGCATTTGTGTCTCTGAATATCAGGTTCTTCTGTGTAAAACACTTTTCCCTAACTTATCCAAATAGCAAATCCCTACTTATCTTTCATGTGTCAACTCAAATACTGTTTTCTCTGAGAGGACTTCCCTGACTTTGCAATTTAGACTAAGCAATTACCCCTCTGAAGTCCCAACTTCATATCGCACATATTTTGACTTTGACAACATTATGCTCCATTGGTTTTCTACTGGAATATAAATACCTCAAAGACGGAAAACATTAATTTAATTTTTGTGTCACCAGTGCCTGACACATAGTTATCACTCAATAATGATGTATGACTACATGAATTAATGACTTGAGCTTTCACTTATTTGCTTTTAAGTGGGATTCAGCCCTCAAAATACATCTATTTGTACCCTATTTTAAGATTAAGTGATTATTTATATGTTCAGTGTAAAATTCTTTCAGTATACTTTGTAGGAGGCAACACTTTCCCCTTCATCCTAATGTTTTGTTTTGTGTGTTTTTTTCCATGTCAAACAAGGTCAACTTATGCAAATTCTTAGTCTTTCAACTTTTTCATTCACTCCTTATCACATATGAGTTCTTAATTACATAGAAGAGTTTGGAATAAATACTGCTCCTGCTGGGCCAAGTCTCTCTCCTGCTCTTTCAATAGTGGATCTACCTACAAAGAGTACAGGTTCTTAATTGCCATGTCAATAGTCAGCTTGACCATGAAAATTTTGCTCTCATGGTGGAAGCTCTTGACTGTTCGAAATTCTACCAATTTGAGTTTCATTATCAGGAAGTTAGTTTGTCATCAGTTATAAGCCACATTGGCCAATGAGAGCAGTATCAGTAATAAAGCTGATATTTTTGTTTCCCATTCTCCTTCCTCTTTTATCCTTTTTTTTTCAACTCATTTAGAATTCAGATATGGGAAAATGAGTCTCTTTACCAGACTCCTGAAACCCCAAAGATCTTCTATAATTTAATTTTGCTTGCACTATGACATAAATTAAAATATATTACCCATGATTGTTCCCATGCCTGTAAATTGGGTCCATGTATCTCAAGGAACCTTGAGTGTATATAAGAATCTGCACACAGACACATAAAATGTTCACTATGAATAAAAATGAAATAAACCTTTTGAATCCACTATGACACTACAGTAAAGCATGGTCTCCCCCACCAATAGAAATCAATGTGGTGGTACTCAAATAATATGTAACAGAGAAAGAAGTATAGATCCAGCTGGCGAGGCTCAGTTGGTTGGGATACTCACAGTTATCCTGTGGGCTGAAGGGTTGCTGATTGGATTCCTCCCCTCCCCCATAGAAGGCATGCAAGAGACAGCCAGGGAATGTTTCTCTCCCTCTCCCTTCTTCCTCTAAAAGTCAACAAAAAATATATTAGAGACAGAGAGAGAGAGAGAGAGAGAGAGAGAGAGAGAGAGAGGAAGTATAAAACAAAGTAATCTGAGTGATTCCTTATTGGAATCTTCAGATTCTCCAGGCAATCACTTATTTGCAAATTTTATTTGCACAGATTCTAAAATGCTATTTATCTTGTGTTAATTTTATATTTATGCATGTTTCATGGATCCACTTATTCTACTTTCCATGGAAAATAAGGCTCTAATGAATAAACTATTTTTTCCACTCATTAACATAGTGAAAGTCAATTTTAGGTTGAGTGTCATATCAGATTGTGTCCATTCACTAATCAAACATGATTATAAGTGACAGAAGTGGTTTGCATTTTTATTTTATAAAAGTATAATACTATAAAACATGAGAATAAGAAGTTAAACATATTATATTCATATTAAAATATATTTTCAGAAAAAAATGGGGAAAATAATTTCTCATCACTGTGTAATAATGGTTCTAAGATTTCACTAAGGAACTATCCCAGGGTATCAACTTTATTCAGTAGTTTACATTTTCATATATGGTTTCTGTATTTCAGTAACTTTTACCTGAAAAAGCAAGAGCCAGCCATAAAGGGCACATTTTACTCATTTCTTTGCATTCAACTGAAATATTTTTCACTCAGGCGGGTTGTTTGTTCAAAAGTTTTATACCCATTAACACCACAGATACAAATCATATTTTTTCTTTCTTAAATCTAGAATAGGTTGCAACTGATGAAATATTTGTGAATGTAGAGCATGTAGAAGTACCGATATATATTGGGTGATATCTCTGCAAGGTATTTTCCTAAATTCTTTGAAGTGTCATGAGCCACAAGACTAATTTTTAGATTCCATCCAATTTTCTGAACACCTTCAAAAACTTTATTAATTCATTAATGAACTAAGATACTAGAATGGCACCTTTATAGTAATAGTATTCTGCTCCAGTATAAATTACTGATTTCTGCCCTTCATGTATGCCTGTACCAGATAATGTCTCTGTATTGAATAAAATCTCTTGAACAAACTCTCTCTTTTACAGTTTCTCTCTGTGTATGTTTCTATCTGTAAAGTGTAGATAGAATCTATTTTTATATTTTAAAACTTCAATAAAAAACATCATTGTGTTTACTTTTGTATTTATTATAGTACATTCTTGATCTAATGATACCAAAAATACCCTAACAGTCACATGGGTGTCTATTTTTTTAAAGTTTAAATGGTGTTACATTGGAAAAGGTATGACATAAATGGTATAGACTAATAACACCTTTAAATTTATACTAAATGTTTAATTTACACATTACCTTTTCTGCCTTGGAAGACCTGGTTTTAAAAAAGCTCATAACTGGGCCCTCACTTATTCGGGGACTAGCAGCCCTTGCCTAGCAGTGGCCCATACCCTAGCCCCACTTCGGAGCTCATCTGCATCTACTTGGCCCTTATCCTGCAAACATGAGGTGATAGTGACAGAGGACAAGATCAATGCCCTCATTACAGCAGCTGGTGTCAATGTTGAACCTTTCTGGCCAGGCTTGTTTGCGAAGGCTCTGGCCAATGTCAACCTCAGAGCCTCATCTGCAGTGCAGGGGCTGGTGGACCTGCCCAGACAGCTGGCGCTGCCCCAGCTGAGGAGGAGAATGGGTAAGCAAAGAAAGAAGAACCTAATGACACGGACTTCAGTCTTTTTGACAAAAGCTCTTTTGTAACACATTCAATAAAAAGCTGAACTCTGAAAAAAAAAAAAGCTCATAACTAGAAGATGGTGGTGTAGGTAAATGCCTGTACTCCCTGCCTCCCACAACCACATCAAAATTACAACTAAAATACAGAACAACCACCATCCAGAACCACCAGAAAGCTGGCTGAATGGAAGTCCTACAACTAGAGAAGTAAAGAAGAAAGCACACTGAGACTGGTAGGAGGTGCTGAGGCATAGTACAGGCTGGTCTGGCACCCACATGTGCTGCTTTTTTAATCAGGAGGGAGATCTTCTCTGCAGAGGCCACCTGGAAGAGCAAGGGGTTCCAGGCCCACACCAGACCCCCAGCCCAGGCTCCGTAAAAACCAGTGTGGATTGGAGCTCAGTGACACAGAGGCTGCTAGAGACCCAACTGTTCCTCTTAAAAGGATGGCACCATGAATTGAACTTACAAGGTCCTGCTTCCTTTGAGGTCCAGCACCAGAATGAGGCTCTGGGGGACACATTTGTCTGGCATTGGGGCAGGAACTTAGGGGCAGCTTTCCCCAAGATAGAGGTACACACAGAGATCATTATTTCTCTTCTGGGACTTCCCTGGTCTCAGGGCTGACTGGCAGCCATTTCAGTTTGCTCCACCCTGGTGATTCCCTAAAATCCCATGTCATCCAATTTATAACCCCACCCAGATTGCCTGCAATGGCTTTTGCATATGAATGGCCTGTCCTTGAAAATTTCAAACAAACTGCAGCTGGATCAGGGAGCCCCAAACCTAACAATGAAAAGCCCAACACCTGGCACCAAGAGCAGCCTGCTTTGCTTCATAGCTGGGCCTTGTCTGGGCACTTCTAAACCCCATACAAAGAAAAGGAATATGCAGATTTCTCTGAAGCTCCTGCTTGGTGGCCCCAGGCAGTGGCTGACTTTGCACCTCCCTGGAGACCCAAGAGTCATTGTACCCAGTGGTCAGTGTCAGACCATGCCAGATTACAACTCTTCACATCCATAAGCGACACACTCAAGGGGCAGACTCAGTGAGCACCAAAGCCCCAACACTGAAGCAAATCCCGCTCCATAGCAGCTCTCTCATTGTAGTTGCAGCTGGTCCTCACAGCAAATTGGCCTGGAGGTCAATTCCTCCCAGTGACACCAACAGCAGTCAAGTCTCAACTACAACAAGACTGTGCTTACAGCTCACAAATAGGTGCACTTAGAGTTCCCAGCTCAGGTGATTGGGGAGGCTGAGTCATTGGCCCTATAGGACACCTACTACACAAGGCCACTCTACCAACTGAAGGAGACATAGCAGCTCTACCCAATACATTAAAACACACACACACACACACACAGAGACACACACACACAGGGAAGCAGCAAAAATGCAGAGACAAAGAAACATGTCACAAATGAAAGAAATGGAAGAAAGCAAACTACTGGATATAGAGTTCAAAACCACAGTTATAAAGTTATTCAAGAATTTTCTAAAAACATCCAAGGGACTTAGTGAGAATGCCAGACACATAGAAAAGGACCAGTCAGAAAATAAGCATACACTGACTAAAATAAAGAATAATATAAAGGGATTCAACAGTAGACTAGAGGATCCTGAGAACCAAATCAACAACTTGAAATATGAGGAAGCAAAAAAAAATCCCAACCAGAAGAGCAAAAAGAAATAAGAATCCAAAAGTATGAAGATAGTGTAAGGAGCCTCTGGGACAACTTCAAGGGTACCAATATTCACATTATGGGGGTGCCAGAAGAAGAGAGAGAGCAAGATATTGAAAACCTATTTAAACAAATAATGACAGAAAACTTCCCTTACCTGGTGAAAGAAATAGACTTACAAGTCCAGGAAGCACAGAGAGTCCCAAACAAGAGGAATCCAAAGAGGACCACACCAAGACACATCATAATTAAAATGCCAAGGGCTAAAGACAAAGAGAGAATCTTAAAAGCACAAGAAAATAGCAGTTAGTTACTTACATGGGAGTGCCCATATGACTGTCAGCTGATTTCTCAACAGAAACTATGCAGGCCAGAAGGAAGTGGCAAGAAATATTCAAAGTGATGAATAGCAAGGACCTATAAACAAGATTACTCTACCCAGCAAAGTTATCATTTAGAATCGAAGGTCAGATAAAGAGCTTCACAGACAAGAAAAAGCTAAAGGAGTTCATCACCACCAAGCCAGTATTATGTGAAATGTTGAAAGGTATTCTTTAAGAAAAGGAAGAAAAAGAAAAAGATCAATAATATGAACAACAAAGTGGCAACAAATACATACCTATCAACAATTGAATCTAAAAACCAAAATAAACTAATAGGAAATCTAATGAACAGAATAAACTGGTGAATAAAATAGAATCAGAGGCATGGAAATGGAATAGACTGATGATTCTCAGAGAGAGGGGGGCTGAGGAGGTGGGAAGAGATTAAACAAAGATCTTATATGCATATATGCATTACCTATAGATACAGACAATAGGGTGGCAAAGGCCTGGGGCAGGGTGGGAACTGGATGGAGGGAGGCAATGGAGTGGAGGGAGGGAAGGGACATCTGTAATAATCTCAACAATGAAGATTTTTTTTTTTAAAAAAAGCTCAAAACTGAAAAAATTGTAAATTTATAATTGGAAGAAAAGAAGATGCCATTAAAAGAAACAAGAGTGCCCTCATTCATTGAAAATTTCAACAATATTTATCCAAAGACTTATGATGTGTTCAATACTGTATGTTAGGAAATTAATGACAAATAATGCTTGATTTTTTTTTATATTTTGAAAAAGTGTTTGCACTGGGTTATACTGCTTGGAATTTCACCATTTAGAAACCAGATCTTTCCATATTAAGCAAATATGTTTTCATTTCAAGTAAATGAAACTCTCTTCAACTCTCAGGAATAAATTGACACTCACCCTTTATTCCAACCTCTTTCTAATGCACCTTCCTCTTTGGTAATGGTTGAAAAGCTAAAACTACATTTCCCAGAATGCCTTGAACCTTGGCTTTTGTATTAAAAAGATGTTTTTCCAATTATACTCACTAAAAAGACAATATAATGATAGAAAAGATGCAGAAGCCATGTGCTATTACTGTTTATTATTTTTGCTGGTCAGCAAGGTCATGAAAAAGTAAAATATTTCTGCATTAGCATTCCATTGTGTCACTTCTGGCCCTGAAGTGTTACATGGTAATTGTGACAAGATAGACAACCAGGTACCACATTTCAGTGTGCAGGCTCCAGTATTTGTGAAATCAAAAGAAGATTACTGGTTCCAGAACTGTGGTCTTAAACTCACAGTTCACCTCACTCCACACTCTGGATGTAGTAATGGTTACAGATTCTCTGGCAGAACAATTCTGCAGTGTTCTGGAAGTTTATTCTAGAGGCCCAATTCTCTGGACTTCTCAATCATTTTATAAGCATTTACTATTTTAAACTTTTTTTCTACTAAAATTATTGTGTGGTTTCCATTTCCTGCAATGAACATTAATCAATTATTGGCTTAAGCTTATTAATCAATTAATTCGTTACATTGAGCAGTAAAGAGAATTTCTTGGCTGACATAACAGAAACACCCAGGCATACATTTGACTTTAGATCCAAGAGCTCATAGAAATCAACATAACTCAGTACAACTCTCTGCTTTTCCATTTATTATTTCGGCTGAATTCTCAAGTATGGGGAAAATGGTTGTAGCAGCCCAGCTTCTCCTCTTCCCAGATGTGAGTCACTTGGAAAAGACCACCTGCCTCTTAAGCAACCCCAGCAAAAGCCTGAGTAAGTGCTGTTGGCTATAATGTGGCCCAACTCTAACCTAGTCATAAAGGACAAAGGAATAGCATCATCCCATTTAACCACTTTTGTAGAGTCAAAGAGTATGCCCTGCCCCTGGAACTGAAGTAGTGGAAATGAGCTCCACTCAAAAGGAATAATAATAGAGTACTGGGATTTTCCCAAGAACACTTAGATGGCATTACCACAAGAGTGGAAACACATGCTTTGAAGCAAAATAACTAATGTCCACTGCATCTTTTCTTTAAAATATAAGCACCTCTGGGAGAATTGTCATTTGTAAGTCATTTACACAGTAGTGGGAATTTACTTTATTTTTAGTTTTAATAGAAATTTGTTAAATGTAAGGATTAATTCTAATTAAATATTCATTAAATTTCTACTATGCTATGTGAACTATAACCTGGGATTCTCTAGAAAAATTGTCCTTAAGAATCGTATAAATGCCGAAACCAGTTTGGCTCAGTGGATAGAGCATCGGCCTGTGGACTCAAGGGTCCCAGGTTCGATTCCGGTCAAGGGCATGTACCTTGGTTTCGGGCACATCCCCAGTAGGGGGTCTGCAAGAGGCAGCTGATCGATGTTTCTCTCTCATGGATGTTTCTAACTCTCTATCCCTCTCTGTAAAAAATCAATAAAATATATTTTTTAAAAAAGAATCGTATAAATCAACTAGTGGCCTGGTGCACAAATTTGTACACATTAAAAGTGAATTAATTAGAAAAAATATTTTAATATTGTTATTTGCCCTGCCTCCCAATTTCTGTCCCCTCCCTCTGCCTGCTGGCACCTGCCTTGGCTGGCCTAGCCCCACCCCCCGCTGACTGGTCATTCTGCCGTTCAGTCAATTTGCATATTACCCTTTTGTTATATAGGATAGTAAGACAATTGCATAATTCATTACAAGTAGAAAAGCAAAACTGTCATAAGATAAGTAGAGATATGACACTCAGAAGAAGGAAGAATTGCCTCACTTAGAGAAATTGAAGAAAGATTCCTAAAAACAGTGATGTCTTAATGACAAATCACATGTTCCATTGGCTAGACTTCACGGACGTGGGAAGGGGTCAACCAAGGTATGTGGTAACGGGGTGAGAGGAAGAATTTAGTGAGAAATTTATTGAGAACTGTAAGAAAGAATTCTTTTTAAGACCTGTTATAATTTTTTCATGACTCTCATTTCGATGCAGTATACAGAACTTGAAACAGGGGTCTCACAATAGTTGGAGAGAGTGATTCAATAAAACTTAGTGATTTGATGGTGTCTGTTTGTTTTGCAATTTATTTATATCTAATTTCATTCCCAAAACATTTTTGAGTTGGCTGACCTGGAAATTGATTGGATCTGTGGGGCAAATGAGTGGGAAGCAACAACAATGGCATTCAATAAATATTTGTTGAGAAATGAATTAGTTTACTGAGCCTTGGTGAATGGAGGTGAAAATGGCACTATAGAATCTGGGCAAGTAAGGAAAGAGTTGATTTGTAGAGATAATAGGAGTTGACAGAAAGTATATTAGAGCAGACACTTCTTGTGTTTGTAACTACATGCAATTGTTATACCAAAAAAGGGCAATTTAGTTGCCCGTGGCAATCTTCACAAGCGGTGAAAAATGTCCTCACTGAATTTCAGCTGTGAATAGAAAGTTCCTCAGTAGCCTAAGTAGGGTAAAGTATTTCTCTCCCTAAATGTAGAGACAGCAAGTGGAGTTGATTTTGTTTCTGGTGTAGTGGGACTCCCAAATACTCCATCTTTTGCAACTGTAATTTGAGCATTGCTTTGAGCTACTGGAGTCACGGGATTCACTTGCATTCTATAAGAAGTGTAACACTGTCTTCTCTCTCTCTCTCTCTATCTCTCTCTCTCAAAACACGCATGCATGGCCACTCCTCATGACCTTAGGCACACTGGTGTCATCATTGCAAAACTGTCCAAGGAGAAGCACTGGGCACCCCGTTTGAGAAACAACTGTTTCAAAATTGTCAAAGCTTTGAATTAAGTGAATATGTTCTTCAAGTGTAAGAAATATTCTCAATATTCTTGTAACATACATAGAAAATAAATATTATCTTGACTTTGCTGAAAGAAAAGCAGGTTGGGAGATTTGTTTATATTTAGCAAAAGTACTATAATTTGAGGCATACATCAGGTTCTGTCAAAAATCAATGTTTTCTGCTTTGCCCACCACACTTTATGCCCATACTTTGCCCATAAGCAACAATGCTGAAAGCAATGCCCTCATACAAACAAAACACTTTCCAAACTAGTCATTTCATTTGGCCGGTTTAGAGTAGGTATTGCATGCTAATCTCAAGTCTATAGAATCCAGACAGACCTGACTGTACACTTGGATAGATGGCTTAAGTCACAGTTTCCTCATTTCAAAATAGAGATGACAATAATACCTTCTTCATAACTATTGTTTTCAGAGCACATGCTGGGTTAAGTGTGTAGCACAATGTCTTGACCTATAATGTCATCTGAAGCCATTAGTTATGATTATTAAATTCCTTTTACTAATAACATACGTTTCTTCTTTTTTCCTGAAATATAAGTCTTTAGTTTTAAATATATTTTATTGTTTTTTTACAGAGAGGAATAGAGAGGGACAGAGAGTTAGAAATATCAATGAGAGAGAAACATCGATCAGCTGCCTCCTGCACACCCCCCACTGGGAATGTGCCCGCAACCAAGGTACATGCCCTTGACCAGAATCGAACCTGGGACCCTTGAGTCCGCAGGCCAACGCTCTATCCATTGAGACAAACCGGTTTCGGCCAAGTCTTTAGTTTTAAAAGCATTGTTTTCTCAGAAATAATTAGCATGCTTGCAATGCTCAATACCACTCATTTTAGAAGGAGTAGGAACAAGAGACTTTAGCCCTCTGCAACCATTTCAAGAGGAGTCTTTTTAACAACAACACTCTATGGTTTAAATATTTTATTATTCACTTGTCCATGGTGAATTGAGAAGGCTACTTTATCCCCCCCTGGATCTGAAGACCAAAATGTGCTAAGCTGCAGACCAATTATGATAGTCAAGTATTTTCAAGACTGCTGAATGGAAAATGAACCATGCTTGTGTGATTACTTCATTGATTTCTATAGAAATGCAGTATTTAACTTCAATCAGTATAGTGGTTCAGTAGTTCAAGGAAGTTCATTCTTCCTTTAAAATTCACAAGGAATGTATTGTACAAAACAAGTCTTGCAATAGTCACAACGATGATTTACCAAAACTAGATGTCTCAGGATTATATCTGTAAATTATCCCATAATTTGAACAAATTAGACAATCTCATAATTCAGATGTGTATTTACAGTCTTACGTTACTTACAGATTATACTGTGCAATTACTTGCAAACAACTATTGATTACTTTAAAAATAAATAGGGATCCATTACATTGGAGTCTCCACAGTTCCTTTTGTTCAGAAATGTTTTACTGTCTTCTAGTTTAAATAGTAATGTCTTGGGCCTGGAAGATGATAGCCATTCACACACACAAAAAAAAAATGAAGGCTTTTAGCACAATGAAAAAGCTTAAGTAGAAAACTGGTTGTTAATGGATCCTCAACAATAACAGACATGCAACTTGGTGAACCCATAACTCAGTGTATTTTTCCATCTGTCTAATTATTTCTGTGGCGCCTATGATCTAAGTTATTAGGTGAGCTGACAGAGATACTAGAATTTCAACATAATAAATGAAGGAAAGAAGATTTTCCCCTGTTGGTACTTGACTGGAGCCATATTGGGATGTATTAGTGTTTATGACATGTCCCTATAATGTGCCCTGAGCTTAGAGGAAATCAGTACAAAATGTAAAGGCTAAATTATTATGCTTTTTTTCTTTTTACCTTTACTTTGGTGAATTTTTTCTTGCTAAATCAGGTGACATTTTGCCAATCAACTTCTCTCAACAACTTAATGGCAATGGTGTTCAGAGTTTTGGCAGATATTTCTAATTATGCAGAAAAACAATCTGAGGATTGTTCTTCAACCTCCCAATGTCAAAACAAAGCTGTTCATGGAGATACTGGCAGAAGCAAATTGTACACTTCCACTTCTACTTGGACTTCTCATGAAGATCATTATCCAAAGCAGAATCATATCCAAAGTAGCCAGCTCATCTTTCCTGCCAGCAAGTCCAAAATCATGAGTCCATGTTCAATAATACGGTGAGTAATTAATAGTTTCAGTAAATTTTGGAATATTATTTTCAAATATTTGCACAGATCAATGTTGAAAATATAGATTTTTTTCCCTGTTAAGATTCTTCTGATAAAATGTGGATTCAGTTTTGTTAGGGTATCAGAAATATTCATAATTTGAAAGTGAAACTCTCAACCTTACCTCCTTTATTTCTTCCCTTTGTTATACTTGCTCCATTTTTGTTTTTGTGAGAAGATATTTATTTAAAGTCTCCAAGACAGTGTTCTAGCAGCCAGTTATTATATCTTTTGCTTTCTGCCCTGAAATCTTTTGTCTTTGAGAACATGCAGAGAATGCATGTAAGAATGAAGATCAATGACAGGTCAAATGTAGTGGATTCTAGGGTTGGTGAATCTGGGGGATCACTTTCACCTGGGTCATTGTTACAGAAGTAATAAAAAAAATATTCCTCAAATTTAATTCTTCAACATTCTTTATGTAGAAGCTAGGAAAGTTTTTACAGGGTTATGTGGAGTTCCATTGAATAAACATAATATAAATGTAGTCATTCCATAAGGGCTTAGCCACTTAAAGTTTTAGGGCAACATTGTTCTGATTTTCCATGTGAGAATAATAGAATGTTCTTGATAGACTATTGTAGATAATGTTAATAAGAATACAAGTAAGGTCTCTAATTCAGTCATTCATATTTGCATTTAATAAATACATTAGATATTCATCTTTTATGGTAACAGAAGATGCTTTCATTACAACAGGAGGTGGAATTTTCATTGCAAGCTGATTTTTCATTGTCTGCTACTTTAGATTGTAGAAAATCAGACCTACCTATAAAAATATTATAATTTTAGGAAATTTTATAATTTCCAGGTGCTTGGAATCCTAAATCTTATTTCTACGACAGAACTTTTTTCAATTTGACTTGACTTCTTCTTCTTTGTCTTTTTTTTTTTTTTTTTTGCTTGTCACTGTAATAACATATCAAAGGGCTATTTTAAATGGATACCATTAAAAACACACTATTTCATTTTTGAAGTCAGTGTTTTTCAGGTCAAGAAATTATTGATAGTATTTTGAAATGTATTCGTTTTAATAGCATATTAAATATGCCCACTGAAGGGAAGCAGAATTTGTCACTTAAATATAGCTATTTTAGGCTTATTATTTTTAAGAAGCAGCAGATACAAAGAGGCTCTAAAAACAGAGTAGACATTACACTTTTTAAAATAGGACATTTACATATATAAAGGGAATATCCATTTGTCTGATTTGTGTGTGTATGTCTCTCTATCAAGGAAAATAACTAAATCTCTAAATTTATCAATGGAGAAAGCAAGGCCTAAATCGGCATAACAATCTCCTTTCTTTCCCACCCACAATTGCCTTCTCCCACCCCCAACAGCTTGTTTTGTCTTTAGCTGGAGATGGTATTTCAGGTGATGGCTTGGGCTAGTTCAGAGAGTTACTCAGTTTTCCTGGGTATCTTCCATGTATACAGGAGATATAAATGGCAGTTTATTTTCTTCTGTTCATCTGCCTTTTTTGTTACAGGATGTCTCAGACAAGAACCTAGAAGGGTAAAGGGAAAGCTATTTTTCCTCCCCCACACCACACATGAGGCAAATGTATAGGTTTTGGATCTCCTCCCATGTGCTTTAGCTCTCAACTACAGACCTCCCATGCACCAGAACATGCTTTTGAATGGTAGTAGAGTTTTCCAAACTCTCTAGTGTCAAGCCATGGCCAAAGATAAAATGTCACAGCATGACCATAAATACACTGTATACATGGGTTATAAGAGTAACACCTGTTTTGGTATAAAATTATATTTCACAACATGTGGACTTGGGCAATTCCCTCATGCATGATGTCAGATGATCCTCAAGATCTACTTCAGAGTATCCCTCAGTTACTTCTGGAATGTGTGAGAGAAATGGTCATATGCATTATAAAATTTTCTGTCACCTTGCTCTCAAATCACCTCAGATGTCAACTGTAAAACAGCTTTTTAATCATTCTCTCCTTTGGTTGTTAATTGGTACTATCTATTTGTCACAGGTGAAAATGCTTCCATTGTATAAATGTTAAGAGGCTAAAATGTAACTTCCTGCCAAAAATAGATAAAAGAAACCTCATATGGTTGAATAAAAATATCAATTAGGCATTGCAGAATGTTAAATGAAAGATTACTCATGGACTTCTGCTTTGCAGTTCCTCTGTTGAAGGATTTGAAAGTATATATGGAGAATTACCTAGGTCCGTGGTCGGCAAACTGTGGCTCGCGAGCCACATGCGGATCTTTGGCCCCTTGACTGTGGCTCTTCCACAAAATACCACGGCCTGGACGAGTCTATTCTGAAGAAGTGACGTTAGAAGAAGTTTAAGTTTAAAAAATTTGGCTCTCAAAAAGAAATTTCAATCGTTGTACTGTTGATATTTGGCTCTGTTGACTAATGAGTTTGCTGACCACTGACCTAGGTCTAAGTGGTATGGCAACAAGTCATGATTGTATTCTGACAAATAAAATAAAGATGGTGTTTAGAAAGTTTTGTCTGTCTATCGAAAATTTAATAAAAATCATTTTATTATACACTGTGTGGTGAAAGAGGCAAAAATCTAGATGAAGTTACGAGTAAATTCATTTTCTTTTACAGAATTGTGGATGACACTAAAAGCAAAGTTTATCCTATTCTTTAGTCAGGAGGTATGACAGAACTCTGGAATGTAGGTTTCTCAAAAACACATGTAATTGCCAGTAGTTAACTGAAGGGAAAGAAACCTTTTTTTTTTTTTTTTTTTTTTTTTTTTTTTTTTTTTTTTGTACAAGTGATTAGAAAGATTCTTGGGACTTCAAAGAGAGTTGCGGCATCTTAATTATTTGAAACATAACTACGGCAGTTAAAAACAAAATATTCAAGGTGAAAACACATAGTGAATTAAGCTATATTATTTCAACCTTGAAACTGAAGCTTTATCTTATCACTGCATTACCCTGTAATGGAAAACTGGACTTATGTTAATCAGCATTCCCAATTATAAATAGGGGAATTGTGGGGACTTTTCAGAGCCTTCTTTTTATTTTAAATGAAATGTCATTACCATGGTTTAGATAAAAATATTTTGTAGAAGATAAAAGGCCTTTAAAATTCTGGTAAACACAGGCTAACTTCTGAGATTTATAACTTACTGAAATTTTTATGCATAAAACATTTAGATTAATTCATTTAAATAAATGATTAGGTTGTTTTGCTGTCACTGCTTCAGCTGTGCCTGCTTGGACTTTCTTTTTCTTAAAATATATTTAATGATTAGCTGAGTGATTTAAATGCAATTTGTCTCAAATAAGAAAAATCTAAAGATAAAGTAGCTGTAAACAACTAAATAAATAAATAAAGCTACAGCAATGCAGAGGAGACACACAAAGTTGAGAACTGAATACAGAGAGTTGCAAGCATTGAACGTTGATTTGGGATTCTAGTTCACAGTTAGCTAGGCTGCCTATCTTATTTGTTGTTTGTTTCATATTTTTAACCAGACCATAAAAAAGGGGATCGTGAATATAATTCTCATTTCAGAGTGTAATGGCCTCCACATCATTGCAGCAACACTTGCCACATGATGATGGCAACCCAAGCTCAGGACAATAGAGATGCAGAGTTTGTGAATACTTTAACCCACACAAGACAAAACAGCACCCATAGCTCTAAAGCCCAGACCAATTTATAGCTTGTAAGACCCTAGTTCAAACCCGAGTTCTTCCACATTACTCAGTAGCAGAAAACACTCATAATTTGAGCAACATAAGTGGCCCAGGTTCTAGGGATTCCATTTCAAGTTTCCTCCTGGTTCTGATCCAACTCAAAGAAGTAAAATGGAAAGTGAAACTTAGCTCAAAATAAGATCTATAGGTGTGTCTTTCAAAATTTCCTCAGAGTAAGAATTGAGCTAGGTTTGATACACACTGGATCTATTTCTTTTTTGTGTGTGCTTTGAGATCCCCATTTCCTGAGATTTCCAGCAATGAAAGAACCAGAGTGGATCCTGAGAGTTGATGCTAATGACCATAAGAAAGCCTGGGATACATAGCTATCCCTGTATGGCTGAACTCTCATAGCCTCTGCTGTTGTTTTATTTTCTGGCTGAACCTAGCATTTATAAATATCAATATAGTTCATTGTTTTTCAGATGAATTAGAGAAAGATTTATACAAACTGAAGAAAAGCTAGAGCACGAGAATTCCAAGAGTAATGCGCCATGGACCAAAGTTCTTAAGGATTAAAAATAGAATCACTGTATATCTCTGAATGCAGAAGACAAAGGAAAATAGGCTTAAACCAAGTTATGTTCTGCTTTAGGTTTTCTTAAAATCATTGTTTTCTTCAGTATGTTAATTATTTCTGAAATAGAAATAAATAAAAATGATGCTTACATATTGGAAGAGCTGGAAAGTATTAAACTGCTCTCTTAGGTCATTTTTTTTCTTTATACTTTTCTGACGTTTTACCCTGTTGCCCATCTATCTTTCTTGCTAGTTATTCCTGGTTAGTTATGCCGCCTAACTTGATCATGCTTAATACAGTGAAAGAGCAGACTAATCTGTTTTTTTTTCCTTTTGGATCATTTACTGCAAAATGTTCTAGATCCTACTTAATTTCAGGGTTCCTCTGGCGGTTGCACATAGACAAGGAGCATTTTTTGGCATGTCTTTGCTTTAAACTTCCTTCTAAATATTGGAGAGAAAAACACATGGACCTGGAGATCAACTGTTCTCTCTGAAATGTAATTAGCTCTCAGTCTTGTTGTTAAATATACTTTGGATAATGCAGAAATTACCTACAGGTACACACACACACACACACACACACACACACACACACACACACTAACATTTTTTTCTGATAAAAAAGGATCCTTTTAAGATTGAAATTATAGTAATATTTTAATATGCTACATTTTATTTGTCAGATGACTCAATTGCCCTGGAAATCTTTCTATGTAATAGGTACAATATAATGATATAATTCGTTTCTTTGGCAAATATCTGAATATTTAAGTTTATTGAATTTTTGTTTTTTTATGCTTGTGATGTCTTTGGTACGTGTGTGTGTGTGTGTGTGTGTGTGTGTATGTGTGTGTTCTATCTTCCCAATTGAATATTCATCTTACAGTCCTTGAAAATTGTTCCTACTTATTGTATGCCATCCTTTTTCATGAGTTTTCTGCCAATGTCACTCCTCAGAAACCATCATTAATTCAACATAGACCAAGATAAACATGAATTCCTAAGTTGAAATTTTTCAAAAGTATTCTAGCCAATTCAAGTTGGGTTAAAAGTTCAATGGAACCATGTTTCTTAAACAAAAATTTGTTTAGCTATAAACAATTACTTACATTACAACGAATAATATGGAAAAAAGAGAAAAAAATAGCTAGAATTCCACCTCATCACTGTTGACATAGTTGGTGTTTCATTCCAGCCAGTGCATTATGAAACAGAGTGTTTTTCTTTCTGACTTTATTGACAACTATTCTGAACATGCAAATAGATAGAAGTGTAACAACCCTCACAGGAAGAAGCTTGAGGTCTCAGCATAAGAGTTGGTACCTCATATGTAAACTTTCCCTTATCTCTGCACTATCTTTACCGAGAACTGGTGACTATTGCCATCCCTCTTCACATATATTGGCATATCTTTTCTTGTCTTGCCCTGATAAGTGTTCAGATTGGAAAAATTACAACACAAACAAATCTTGACGCTATTGTTAAATTGCTGCAGTAAGCCACTCCTGAAATTTCAGTCTTCCTGTCCTTTCAATTACATGTGAACCAATCAACTTGTCTTATTTTTAAAACCCTGTTAATATGATTCTTCTATGCCTTTCCAATTTGCCTGATATAAACAGTTGATCTGATAAACTGCTGTGGAGCATGATATTTATGAGAGAAAGCTAATAAGGAGAGCCAATGAGACCCATTCTTCCAGGCAAAGGTGTGCATTTTCAAGGAGAGCTTCTAACACTGGTATCTCTTCCAGTGCCAACTGGGAGCAAGGATTCCCTACAGGATATCTCTGAACACATTAGCAGTAGATATTGAGCTCCCACAGGGCGTCAAACCCTGTGTGAGGCTCCTGTGCTACTTATGAAGAATACTCAAAGTCCTGATTCACCCAGATGACAATTGAATAAAGTTGTGTGTGTGTGTTTGTGTGTGTGTTTGTGTGTTTGTGTGTGTGTTTGTGTGTGTGTGTGTGTGTGTGGAGAAACACAAGTGTTGGAGGGTCTCGAGGTACAGTAAAGAAAGCTATGACATCCAAGTCAAATGCAGCTGCATTTAAATCCAGCTCTCTGACATTCCAATTTCAGGACTGTGGGTGAGCAGGTAACTGAGATTTCCAGAGCCTCAGTTTCCCACATGTGAAAAGAAGAGGCAGTGACAGCATTATTACAAAAGATCATGCTTATTGAACGCTTACCACATTCCAGGTATGCCCTTTAATACTTTTCATACTTTAACTCAGTAATTCCTGGTAACAAACTTGACAGATAAACATTACCTCCCCATTTTACAGATGATGAAATTGAGCCATGCGGATTAAATAGCCTGTTCAAGGTCACAAAGCTAGTACATGAAGTTGCAAGGATTTGATCCCAGGCAGTCTGATTCCAATATCTGAATTCTTAATCTCTATTCTACACTACCTCATGAGACTTTTATGAGAATTAAATGGAATAACATATATAAGCTATCTAGCAATGTGCAAAGCTGTAACTTCTAAATACCTTCTGATTCCCTGGTGAACTGAGAAATTTGCAAAAGAGAAGAGTTTACTTGAAAGTAAAATTTGACTTATGGTTTAGAGAAAAGTGCAGTAAAAAGTTGTTCCATTTTTTTAAGATCTGAAGTACATTTGACTGAATTTTACTACCCTTCTCTGAATCTGAATATTTTCTTCCCTAATAGAGTATCTTAATTTTATTCCAAAACAGATTTTCATCTTTTATCCTTTAAGTTATTCTATTGACAGTTTCGAAGGTACAATCAGGGAAAGGTCATTCCTTAGAAGTGGTACAAATGAGATACACAGATTTCAACATGGATTTTTAGAATACAAGATCTTCTACAAAATATACAGAAGCAAGAATTATTATGCCTTCTTTGTTATTCATATTCTTAATCAGAAATATTTAGTCATTCAGTAAACGTTTATTTATTATCAATTGACATAAGCATCTACTGTATACCAGACAGTTCAAACCCCTGAAAATGCAAAGACAATTTATTTGTATTGCATCACTATGGGCACATTTGTATTTCTTACTTCCTGGCATCTTCTTCATTCTGGGACAAGATTCCCTCAATTTGGTTCAGGAAACTATGTACTACTCCTCACTTAGCTTACAACCTTCAAGAGAATCTCCATCATTCCCTGGCTCCCATCACATGATGTCCCTCTGGCTAAAATGATCTGTTCAGAAGCTGGTACATCAATTCATTCTACCAATCCAATTGAACCTCAAGAGTTTGCTGAGAATTCTAGGACAAAAAAACATTGGTTTTCTCACACTAGGTGGCATTTCGTGAACATGGAGTCCTCAGAGCTTCCAGAAGGCAAATTTTCATTTTGAGAACAGCTAACCTTAGACTGAAACCAACCCCATAGATGCCAGAGTGTTCAGATGGAAAAAAATTACCAAAAAAAATAATAATTCTTGATGCTATCATTAAATTGCTGTATTAAGCCACCCCTGAAATTTGAGTCGTCTAGTCTTTCCAGTTATAGCTGAACCAATAAATTCCCTTTTATTACTTAAGACAGTTGGATTTGGATTTTGTTTTCTTAGAAATAACAGATTTGTGATTGCCTTAAGTTTCTAAAGTGAATGTGATCTGAAGTTCTTATCTTTGAGAATGCACTAGCAAAACGAGTTGCCCTCAGTCCCAAGTGTTCCTGGCATAGTTTTTAAACTCTCTGGATCTCATTAGTACTAAACTACTGGTCCACAAAGCGTTCATTGGTTAGTTGATTTGCTAATGTTATTGGTCTGAGGTTTTTACTTTAGTGTTTGTTTCATTGTGTTGTTATGTTTTCTGGTATGATTGCCAAGAAGAAATCCAAGATTTGGACAAATGTCTAACCTTTTTAAAACTTATTGGAATGGTTCAATTAGATATAACACTCTTGGTAACCAAAAACTGGGTAATAAGGAATCTCTGGGTCAATTTCCTTTTGGATACCTTTAAAGACATTGCACTATATGGGCTATTGTCAAAATGTCTTACCAACATTGAGTATATTAGGAAGAACAGTAACCATAGGAGGGAAAAAGTATTCTTTCTCTGATTCTTCTAAGTTATTCAGCTTTTCTGCCCATCACTTGCTCTACACACCCTCATTAAACCTCTGCTCTTCCCCAAATATACCAGGTGTGTTCTCACCTTTAGGTTTTTGCATTGACTCTTCCTTCTATCTAGTAAATACTAGTAGGTGTATTGATGATGTCCTTAGTTTTTGTTTCTCTAGATATCCACCTGGTTCTCTTCCAAATATTTTTAAAACCTTTACTCAAATATTTATTTTCTATGAGGTTTTCCCTGCCATGACACCTAAAATTGTAGACACTCCCCTGCAAACCGGCAATAGCTACTCCTCCCCTGCTCTATATTCTCAATAGCATGTGTCACCCTTAACACACTATGTGTTTAGTTGTTTGTTTACTGACTGCCAGTACCCTCTAAGTTTAACCTTCATGAGGGCACATATTTTTGTTTTGTTCACAACTAAAAATTTGTTTTTTGTTCCCCAATGCCTACAAGAGTGCTTGGCACTCAGCTGATAAATACATTTGCTAAATGGAGGAATCTGACCTTGTATTAAAATGGAATTGTTTGTGTCCTTACATGTCACACTACAATAAAATCTAAGAAAAGGAAAAAAAATTAAGATAGATGTATTTACATATGAAGAAAAAAATGAAGACAATTAAGAGTGGGTGGAGTTATGATTGAAATAAGAAATACTAGAATAAGAAAACACACCTTGAAGTTTGTAAAAAAAAATAAGAAGAATAACGCATTATTTGGTGTCTGTAAGGAATCAAGATTTTAGACAGTAGAATGTAACATATTGTGAGAAAGTGTCTGAAAGGTGTAACTCCTGGGTGAATATAAGCCAGTTTAACAGAGGAAAGCCTGAAAATTTGCATCCGCCTCAAGGAGAAAAATTGCACATTACCTGCTCCATAGATAGGGCAGAGAAAAAGTGACATTTGCATTAGTCCCACTGTTAGAAGTAAAATCACAGGACAGAATTCAAAGGGAAATTTCCAATCCCTGCCTTCATAAGTGAGTCAAGAACCACCACCGAGGGAATAAGACTAAGAACTTTGTAAACGGCTGTAACCTTTATCACTTTCCCACGTTTGTTATTTTTCTCTTCAGTGTTTTCCCCAGAGGAATTAGCAATAAAATTCTTAAAACAAAAGAGGTCTGTGTAATTTGTCAAAGATAGGTAAATAAAGCGTCCAACTGGCCAGACTTCACAAGCCTCTGCCTTCCTTCTTACTGGATAACAAAACCCCAACAGATAGAGTGGGCGACAGTGGCTATCAAAAAGAGAGGAAGACAGGCTGAATCTTGCCAGCTTGAAGCAAGAAAGGAAAGAAGATTCCAGTATGAGATAGACTCAGATGCCTTGCTGTAGAAATGTCCTTGGGCTCCCCGACATTTAAATTTTCATCTCCCCTAAACGATAAAGAGCTCATATATAAATGGGTTCAAAAACTTTTTAAAATTACATTTGTGGTGTAACTACTTTATTATGGGTATTTTAAGCAAATGAGGAGTATTTGGGTTTCTTTTTGGACTGTGATGTTATGCAACACATCTATAAAAGCCCCAGAATATACCTTCGTGAGCATCAGAGGCCGCATCATAGACTGGCTAGATGATTAACTGGTTTGACCGCATATGACACACGTGACCTTCAATGATTATGTTGAAAAACTGCCTTTAAATGAATGTGCCTGTGGAAATCTAGGTTAGTAGATCTCTTGGTAGAAGAAAATACTTCTAAATATAGGGCAAAATATCAAAGGCGTTTGATAATAAAGCAAAATTTTGCATGTTGCCTCTGAAAATGCTCAGAAAGATAGGCCACACAAAATGTTTACAAATGTTATAACAACCTCTTACCAAGTTTACCAACTGTGTTAATAATAACGCACCTCTATGTAGCTTGCTTAGGCCTATGCCCTAATATTCAACAATTGCACAGTATTTAAGTATCTGACACCCCCACAGAAACCCTTCATTAATGAATTTTTTATTTCTCACCCATTAATAGACAAATTATTGAGATTTGATGGTACATGATTCAATTGTGTCCTATCTCCTGGCATTTGCATCTTGATAATACACTGTAGGTGATCAACAGCCTGCAGGTCACAACTTTGCCCCCATTTAAGCTTCTCAGCAAACAATTTTGTCTATTGACTTCTGAGTTGAAAAATACCAGAGGGAACTGGGATGACAAGAAGTGAAGTGAATAAACAAGGTCTAACTCAGACCTGTTGTTTCATTTGGAATAAGTCTTCCATAAAGTGATGAGATGTCCCGGATGGCGGGCCAGACACATTCCTTGAGTGATGAGACAGGTCCCCAACAATAGTGAAGTGTTCTATCAATCCCTGAGTGCTGTAACAATATACACACGCAAACATTCCATCCCAACGAGAGGATTTCTGGTAAAATAATTTGGCTCACCCTCTCAATTCAAACAACTGCAGATGCGTTCCAATGTGTCATTTTCAATAAAGACAGGTGGCCTGCTGGTTCTTCATACCGGAACTCTGCTCTATGCTGTGAGTGACATGTAAGCTGTGGTTTAACCATACACCTGTATAAAGTATTTATGTGACATAAATCAGAGCCTCTTCAACCGGCTTAATAAGCAAGCATTTCTATTCTCTGCACACTTCGTAGAGTTAGAGGGTAGTCTCTCTTTTTTCTTTCCTTGAGTATTAAAATAGAGTCAGCTACCAGCATGAATATTATGAACTTTCTCGCTAGCAACTGAATTAAGTGGCAACATTAACACAGAGATAAGCTGTGCTGTGTTCTCATTCCAAGCCTGAATGATTCACTGTATCCTTCTCACCTTTTCCATTTCATGTGGCACCACATATGCACCCATCTTCATGTTCTTACAGTAACAACCTTATGCTTTTGAAGAAAGCTTTGAGACAGCCAGTCAGCAGTAGCCAAATAGAGAGGGATTGTGTGAGAAGCATTTGAAATGGATGGTTCTGAGGCTGTGGTTCCCTCACTTCTGGTTATTAATAGAGCTGTTGTGGCCAAGCTTCTCTTCTGTGTGCTCAATCCTACATTAACTTTGCCAGTGGATAAGGATTACTAGCTGTATGACAACAACAACAAAAAGAGGATTATAATTTTGACCCCCTTGGTTTGGTACAAAGAGTGTATTGCTAGACTAAAAGGAATAAGGCTGCCATAAAGAAGATTTGGTTCTAGGACCCATCTCTTGAAGTAAATAATTATTTGCAAGTTATAAATATATATATATATATATATATATATATATATATATATATATATACACACACACACACACACACTAGTGTTCCCGTTGCAGGAAAAATCCTGCAATAGGGTTTCCTGCTGCACTCTACCCCACCCCGCCTGCTCTCCTCCCTTGTCCCCCGCCCTGCCTTCTCCAACAGCCCCCCTGCTTTTCTCCCTTCTCCACCAGCCCGTCCGCTCTCCTTCCTTCTCCCCTGGCCCCGCCTCCACTCCTCCCTCTCCCCAAGCCCCACCTCTGCTCCTTCCTTTCCCCCCCCCCCCGGCCCCGCCTCCGCTCCTCCCTTCTCCCCCGCCCCACCTTCTCCGCCAGCCTGCCTGCTCTTCTCCCTTTTCCGCCAGCCCGCCCGCTCTCCTCCCTTCTCCTCCCCCCAGCTTGCTTGCTTCTCCACAGCTTTGCTCCCTTCTGCAGCTCTTAGCTTCTTTCTACACTGTCTTGATATGCAAATTAGCCATCATCTTTGTTGGGATAATTTGCATACTCGTCCTGATTGGTTGGTGGGCGTGACTTAGGCGTAGCAAAGGTGTGGTCAATTTTCATATTTGTCTATTATTAGGTAGGATATATATATATGACTGGCTTCCATATGTTCTAATGTTTTTTTAAAAAGAAGTCTATAAATAGTTGTTCCAATTTTAAGGCCAAAGCAGTGTCTTCAGATCCTTAACACCACTGTGTGTCCCTGAATAAGCCCATGTATATACTTGAGATCACTTTCCTATAGTCTATCCTTTAGAAAATATCTGAAGTTTCTTACAAGGTCTTACTATACTTAACATGAATACATTTGGGGATGATAATGAAGAAATTACATTTGAAATATATAGTTTACATAAACAGCTTATTGGGAAGTCTTAATTGGGGGAGGGTGGTAAAATTTTGATTTTTCCTCAATCACTACTATTAGTTATGCTATCTTAAATTTCAATTCCTCAACCTTAAAGAGAGTAGGAGATACCTCAAAGTTCTGGATGCTTTTGGCAATGAAAACTCAGTTCAAGTTTAAAACTTCAGTCTTTTATCTGAAGTTCTTCCTCTCCAAACAGAAAATGAGCTTCTAGGCATGAGGAACAAAAGTGGGGATAGAAGCATCCCTTGCACTTCACATCTACCACCTCCATTTATGATGTTGGGTTAGGGAAGAGAAAGGAGGGAGCAGAAGAGGGCAAATGTCTCATTTTATAACAGGGGAACTGTTGCTGTTAATTTGACAGGTACTGCCTAGCAACACCCTCTGTGTCATCACTGTTTGAATGCTTATCCTCTTGGGATTTGAGCATGTCTTTTGGGTGATCCAATGGGGCTTCCACATCACCAGGCTCAGACTCAGGCTCAAGCTCAACCTTCAGCTCCTAAACAGGTGCTAATTGGGTCTCCACATCCTATATGGGGTTCTCCTGCCTTAGATGGGGGACTAGCATTGCCAGGTTAGCGAAACTACCTTCCATGATGTTCCTACCCAGAGGAATTTCAAGCACCAGTACCTTCCCTTGCCAGAGAGTGGTAGTACAGGCTGAGTTTGGAATGAGAGGTTACCTAGCATTGTTTGTTCTTTTCAGCTTTGACTCTAACTAAGGTAACAATCAGATTCAACATCTAGAATATTTAAATGGAAAAATGCAAAAGAAACTATATAAAGTAGCATCAAATTGCCTGGCATAAATGACAGCTCCATGATTTACCATCTACATGACCTTGACTAAGTCACACCGTCTCTGAGTCTAGGTTTTCTCAACTGTAAAATGCAGAACGATAGTCCCTACTTCAAGGTTAGCTCAACTATATAAACATGTCATGTTAGCTATGTCAATAACAGTATCTTAAAAATCCAGATATTTGTTTATGTGACAAAATGAAAACTTCAACAATATAAAAAAATAAAGAAGCAACATTTTATTTCTGAAATAATTTCAGATCTGAATAGTTTCTACCAAAGCTATTTGTTTCTCTCTGAATGCCTTCTAAATCAAAATTTTAAAAGTACTTCTCATTTCTTTGGAGAAATTGTAGTTTTGAAGATTATTTAAGCATATCCATCTTTTCTAGCACAGTGAATCTCAACTTTTACCTGTGAAAAGTTGTCAAATCTCAACTTTTACTCAGAAACGTAGTCAGATGCATTTTGCTAGATACAGGCCTCTGGTATTCCAATTTAATAAAATTACAGTGGGGACCATGGATGTATGTTTTGCCAAACAGCCCCAGCTTCCCAAGGAATTTGAAGCAGCTGATCCCCAGACCACTCTCAGAGAAATATTGTTTTAAGATGAATGCTAAAGCTTCTCACCAACTGAATCCTGTGAATGTTTGCAGTTCTGTATAACTCAGTTTGCAAGAAATGCCATGCACGAATAGAAAAAAAACAGAGGGGCAACTTGTATGGCATTAAGATTGTGGTTTTATCATTGATTTTATAATTATAGAAATTAAGTGATATTTTCAAATAATTATAGCATTGTATACTTATACAAAGACAACTCTACCACCAAAACTGTGTTTCTTAGAGGTGTAAAAGAGAAGACTGACCTTGAATGTAATGCAGTACAGAATTATAGCTATACCTAAGGGGAAATAGGCAAATCTCTATTTTTTTGCAACAATAATAAATGTTTAATAAAAGAAGCAAAGTCTATTATAAAAGCAAATGATTTTCAAAACATACTTTGTAGAAAAATGTTTTATTATGTTTTATCTCTATATTAAATAAGATGACATATTTAAAGTCATTAATAACAGGTGGTGTTATGCTAAATATTTGCCTGGGAACATTTCAGATTCTTGAGTTGTGAATTTCTCCCTCTGTCTCTGTCTAATCTTCTCTGATTTAAAGCATTTCCTTTATACAAAGAAATCATCTGGAAAATCTCTTAATAAATTTTAAAAATATGTTTTTATTGATTTTTAGAGAGAGAGAGAGAAAGAGAGAGGGAGATAAAGATAGAAACATTAATGAGAGAAACATTGATCAGCTGCCTTCTACATGTCCCTACTGGTTATGAGCCCTGACCAGGAATGGAACTGTGACCTCTTGATGCATGGATCAACACTCAACCACTGAGCAACACCAGCTGGGCTCTTTATCATTTTGATGCAAATGATATTTTTACTTTTTGATCTCCATCCAATCCTCCCCCTAATCCTCACCCCCAACAGCCACTATCCACCAACAGCTACAATGAATGAAATATCCCTGCTTCCAAGTAAGAAATTCATTGAAATGGAAAGTGGCAATAAACACAACAGTGGTTATAATATTGAAACTTTTAAAGAAAATGATGGACCAACCATTGTGTATACAGCAAGGAAATGATGCCATAAATGAATAACTTTTTTTCTTTGTTTCTGAGTCAGGAGAAACCACCTGGTCCCAGCCTTTTTTTGTGGGTAATGGATTTATAAGTGAAATTGTTAGAGGGTTTCTTTGCTTTCTTTGATGTCTGTAGTCACTGGTGTTTTTGCAACTAGGTTTGTCCTCTTTTATAATAATTTTGTATCTAAACCAAAGAAATCATATTGTCTAGACTCAGTATGATTTACCATAGACCCTCAGATCAGTATTAGAAGCATTATATAAAAGACAAATTTGTTCTTATGTCTCTTCATGTACAAAGCATAATTCAGTCCTGCAGAGAGTTCCTTGCATTCACACAACAAAATAGCATGTGTGAACCTTATGTTATTCTGCCCTCTCTCAATATTTAAAAACTGATACATATCTTTTCAAGAGGATGTGTTTTTCTAAGGTAAAAAAAAATTGAGTTCAAGTTTGGCCCGCATTAACTCTATTGAATTCTTCAAATACATACCAGGTTAATGAAGGCTAAGCCACGGTAGGCTAAATTTTTTGATAAATATCAAAATCTTCTTTGATCCTGATAACCCACAAATGTTCAGCGTGAGTGAGTTTTCACGGTCAGCATGCAGTGATTTTGATATTCAACTTAAGCTCTAGACCAATGGGGCTTATTTCACTTATGTGGATGGTATGCTTAGAACTAAGAAGCAGGAAAAATTGGAAACAGCACAAGGGTGCAAGACATGACATCTAAAGCACTTTTTCCCATTTGGCTAGGAGTCGGCATCATTTACTCGGGGCCTCAAGGCCTCTCTCTTCGTGAGTTCTTTTGAAGTAAAACAAACAAAAGCTCAGAGCACACGTCTTCATTTTATTTTATTGACCAGCCCTTGTCTGCTTTCTTTTACGAATGCGGATCTCCCTTCTCCCTCCTGGTAATGCTTCTGACTCTTACCAGAGACCAGGTCTTCCTGTCACCTGGCAGCAGGAGACCCAATAAGGATGAAATGAGTCAGGGTAATGGTATGTAAACAGATAGGCACTGGAATTAACTTCTCTTTCATTGCCTAAGTAGTAATAATAAATAACAACCTTCAATAAATGTATTGTAAACTCAAAGTTCCTCAATTTTCCCTAAGTCAGAATAAATCTTACTTCCAATTTGTTGGATTCAGTGGCTGTTAGGATTCAAATGGCCAGAAAGAGGTATGTCTATATAGTTTATGTAGCATATATATGTAACTTACTCGGTGATTCCATTTAGATGCCCTTAGAAATCAGAATAGTGATTACCCTTCGGAGTGTTACAGACTAAAAGGGAGTATGAGGGGGCTTCTGGGACGTTAATCATTTTGTTTTATTTGATCTTTGCAGTGACGTGTTTGTATTTAATTTTGGAATCTATTGAAGGTGTGTATTTATGATATACTTTCTGTATTCCTGTACTCAAATAGAAATAAATATATGCATGTATGTAACGCAGGACTTCTTAACCTCAACTATTGACAACTTGGACTTCACAATTCTCTGTTGGGGAGGGGTTTGTCCTGTGCACTGTAGAATCTTTAGAAACATTCATGACCTCTACCTATTAGATGCCAGTGTTATTGCCCCCTCTCCCTCCAGTTGTGACAATCAAAAAGGTCTCAAAATTGCCAAGTGTTTCCTGGGAAACAAAATCTTAAAGACCTCTGATAAAACCTATCACTGCAGAATACTTACTATAAGTCAGATGTTTAGAAAAATAATTTGTTATGATATGATTATTACATCATGGCAATGAGTAATAGTATCAGACTTGGAGAAAATTGTGTGGGTTTCACATTACTTGAAATTCATACTGCCTTCAGAATCATGAAAGTTCATTATAGTTTGGATACGCCATGTTTCCCACCGCTTAACGTTCATGTCTAGTTTCTATAAATCAAACACAT
Organism: Cnephaeus nilssonii; assembly: GCF_951640355.1. Lineage (NCBI taxonomy): Eukaryota > Metazoa > Chordata > Mammalia > Chiroptera > Vespertilionidae > Cnephaeus > Cnephaeus nilssonii. The sequence goes on along the minus strand of NC_137078.1, from coordinate 44,810,432 downwards.
CCAAATCAGAAAAGCTTTTGACAACTGATTGATTGATTAACCTCAGTTTTTAGCAGAATAATTGTCAAGAAAAGGGAACCCATGATAGGACTACATTATTTATAGAAACAAGAGGGCTCAGAGTTACCTGCAAGACAAATATGTAAGGGTATTCTCAGTTCTAATGAGAAAACCTGACTTTATAAATGGCTGTTGAGCAGACAAGTAAGTAATTGAAAAGAAAGTTGCTTAATCCCTCGACATGAAGAATTACTAATACAAGTTCAGATTGTTCACAACAACTGATACAATTAGTCGTAACCAGGTTATGACAGAGACAAGCCAAAGAAAAAATTCTGAGCTAAAGTACTCTGGATAAAGATTCGAACAAAAAGGTGTTTAAAAAATGAACATTAACCTTCCAGGCTAACACTTTGAAAGGCTGTAGCACCGGTCTCACAAACACCAGCAAATCTTGATAACTCTTTTTATTCGGACAAAATGCTCTCTGGGCATTCAACGTATTTTTGTTTGGCTTTTGTTGATTTGGTTTTCTGCTATGTGTATGTTTTAAGAGGACTTATGGCTTGAAAAGAAAAATAATGCCATCTGAATTCAATGTTTTACCCACAACTGTTTATCAGTGTTTCATTCTGTGCACCCCAAGCATAAATGCTTTCTTTTTTTTCCTGAAGCCAGATTTGGATCATTCACTTGAGCTGGGCCTGGGGGAGAAACACAGCGTGTATGATGAGCTGATTAATTACCAGAAATCAATTGCCTTCCAGTCAGGAGCTCTGTGCTTGAAAGCAAGCACCAGGACTAGGGGGATGGCAGATCCACATGCCTGCCTGGACAGACAGAAACACCTCGGGGATTACATTTCACTGTGGCCTCCAACAAAGGGCCTAAGAATGATTGTTTATCCCTAGCAGTGTGACCTATGCGATCTTTTCTTCTTCACAAGACCTTTCAGCATGTGAGTTTTCAAGTCAAATACCCCCCTATTAAATCAACCTCAAGGTTTTGTCATCTTTAAAAAAAAATGTGCATGATTTTCTCATTTCTTTTCTACCCCCTTCACATTGTTGGAAACTTAGGTAGCAATTCATAATTAACAGCTAGGATATGTCTTAGTTCAAGCCTGTGTGCAGAGATAGAACCCTTTGCAGCGATCTCTTAGGAAGAGCTCCTCATTTAAAGTGGAGTGCGTGTCTATGAGGGAGATATAAACAGAGACAGGAAAATATGAAAGGTTGGAAACAATATATTACCAAGCTCTGAAACTTTGAACACCATTAATAACCATAGATGGGCAAGATCAGCCTGTTGACAAACTTTTCTTGTCTTCAAAGATCCTGGAAATGTGCAACTTATTCCCGCATTTCACTGTGTAGTTTTGTTTCCTTTCCATGCCTAATATCCATAAAATCCCCATTAAGATTTCAGATCCATTTATATAAAAAGACTAAGGTCAAAGGGTCCAGTACTGAATTCTCACACAGGAGAGTTTACCTACTTTTATTGCTGTTTTTTTTTTAAACTTTTTGGTTGTGGTCATTATTCATTTCCCCCGTCCCCCGCCCCGAAAGTGCTTATGCAATTTACTCTCTGCCCCACGGAAGCCCCCAGAGACAGGATCCAGAGCTGCCATGTGGCTGCGCTGCTTTGCATGGAGGGAGTTTTCTCAGTAAGCTGTGCTGTACCATTGCTCTGTGATTCCATTCAGATGCCTTTAGGAATCAGGGTAGTGTTTACCCTTCAAGCGGTTATGGGGTAGAAGGGAGTATGAGGGGACTTCGGGAAGCCTGATGGTCCTGTTTTATTTGCTTTGCTACTTCAAGTCACTGAAACACCTGAGTTCTTCTCTGCAACAGGTAATTTTTTTAATTAGAGTGTTTCATTGAAAAGAACACCAGGGCCCTGGCTGGGTGCGGCTCAGTTGGTTGAGTATCTTCCCATGCACCAAGACAATGGTCGGCAAACTGCGTCTCGTGAGCCACGAGTGGCTCTTTGGCCCCTTGAGTGTGGCTCTTCCACAAAATACCACATGCGGGCGCGCACGTACAGTGCGATTGAAAGAGTACCCTAATTAAATTAATAACAATGTACCTACCTATAGAGTTTAAGTTTAAAAAATTTGGCTCTCAAAAGAAATTTCAATCTTTGTACTGTTGATATTTGGCTCTGTTGACTAATGAGTTTGCCGACCACTGCACCAAGAGGTCGTAAGTTCAGTTCCCGGCCAGGGCACATGCTTGGATCACAGGCTGGATCCCCAGTAAGGGATGTGCAGGAGGCAGCTGATCCATGTTTCTCTCTCTCCCTCTCCCTTCCTTTCTCTCTAAAGTAAAAATAAAATAAAATGAGCACCAGGCAAAACTCTTTCTAGACCACTGAAATTAGTCTGTCTCAGAAAACAGGTGAATTGTGAGTTCTGAAAGTTAACATACAATTGTTCTTGATTGATTTTCTCAGGTTGCTTTACACAGCTCTTTGGCACTAAGTCTGTAGAGAAAGTGAGATTAGAGTTTGTCAAATTTGGGGAAAAGGTAACAAGTCAAATTTGTACTATAACTACTTTAACATTAATCAGTGATATGAGTGGGGATTATGTTTAAAAGCTACATACTAGAAAAAGCCAATGCCAATGAAAACTATGGGATAGAAACCCTTTAAGGTGTGTGAAGAATGTATCCACTCTGTTGTCCAGTGAATGTTGTCTGTTTTGGAATTACCATCTTTTCCTGGCTCATGAGTCTAGCATCCTCTGGTAGAGCAGGGCATTGGGCAAAGGAGGTCCATTCAGCCTTGAAGTTAAAAATTAAACAACCCTTGTTCGGCAAGGCTCTTATTAAGAACCCAGGTGCCATCTGGGTTGGTGATTGTTTTGTTGCTAATTAGAAAATTATTTATCTCTTCTAGTCTTAAACTTCAGGAGTAAAACATGTACATAAATGTGAATTACAGAGAAACACAACAGATAGAAACTAGTTTGATAAAAAAAACCACTTAGAAAGTAGAAAAACTAGGGGGGAAAACAAACACCCATGAATATCATAATGACTTGAAAATTTATCTACATGACTCAAAAAAAATCAACAATTTTTTAAAAATTAAATTTATTTTGTTTTCATTACCCATGCACTTTTGTTTTCCTCTGCCAGCACAGCACTTTTTTTTTCTTTTTTTAAAGTTAATTTCAGGCTTGCTTTATCCCTTGCTTACACTATTCTGCCCTTCATTTTATGGTGGTTTACTGAGCCCTTCCTCTATTTGCTGGGTGAATATAATGATGGAAAAAGGCAAACAAGTTCTTGTACTCAAGTAGCTTTTCCTACATTTTCAATGCCCCGTTTTCTATTTATATTCATTAAATCACTCCACTGTTAAGTGAATAATATTCTATTTACCTTTATCCATATTTCCCTTTTTTTCTTTCTATTTTTTCTATTACCTGGAATGCATTTTATAGATAGTAAATATTCATAGAGTTCTATATACCTTTCTATGATGTAGCAATTTGATAAGTTAAAGGACATTTATGGAATATTTTGCAAGAAAGTGCAGGTTTAGAGACTTTTTAAAATTATTTTCAAAGATAATCCCCCTCATTAGATTTCAAAGATACCTCCCCCCTCATTAGAGAAGTGGTAATCATTATGGATGCTATTTAACCCTGGGCTACTTTGATATGATGATAGTTTGTAGATGTATAAGATATAAGGTGTGTGTTTTTATTGTTGGCTTTTTTTTTAATAAAAATTGCATTTGACTTTGAAAAGCTTTGTATGATTTCCCCTGTTTGGCAGAAAATTTACCGTTCTAATTATGTTTACCTTAGCCTAATATTAAAATTGGTCTGCATTTCTTGACATAAAAACTGCCTCGGGGAGAGGGCATAGGAAGAGGGACCTGACCCAGAAAGATGCAGACAAGGGAGAAGTCTGCCTGGGGGTGCAGATTTAACCTAGATAGTACAGAAAATGGATAAGCCACAAACATGTAACCAAGAGGCACTAGTTTCTAAAAAGTGAACTAGAAACCTTAATAAAACTTTTCTGTCTTGCTAATTTTTTCTTTATTTATTCTTTATCCAAGTTTAAATAAAAATACTACTTGTTATTCTCACTTTTTATTTTATTATTTTTTCTCTGTCTCTATAGAAGAAAAATGGTATAATTTTTGGTAATCCAAGGGGAACAATAATTCAGGTAGTTTTGGCAGGAGTTTGAGTTATGCTTCTTTTTTTCTGTTTGTTTATTTATTTATTTATTTATTTATTTATTTATTTATTTATGTATTTTTTGCCCCTTCCCTAGATGCATGTAAACATAACTTGGTTGATATCTCTTCTACCCCTTATCATTAACTCTAAAAAATAGTAACAGTAGTAATTAAACAGTGCTTTTCTCCAAAGAGCTCCAAAGATGTACAGTATAGCCATTATCTCAGGCGTGCGCATACTATCCCTGTGAAGAAAGGATATAGGTAGTGTTATTCTCATTTCACAGGAAAATCTGTGTCATAAAGAGGATAAATGAATTGTCCATGGTCACATAACAAATTATTGTATGTTCAAGCCACATGGTGCATCTTCTTTTGGAATCTATTATTTAGAGAACCAGTTATGTTGTATCCTATTAACAATATATTGTATTACTGATGACTGTATGATTAACATAAAGATTTTCATTCAAGCCGTCTAAGTATGAGGGAGATAATAATTAGATTAAAAGATATACAGAGAAAGAAAATATTTTCTCCCAAGAGTTTAAAAGATAAACTCAGTCATTCAACAGCAAGGATCTTATTGAGCTTCTATTATGTGCCAATTACTATACTCACAATGGAGACATAAGTGAAGACTCAGTCCTTGCCTCAAAGAACTTAAAATTTATTGAATTGAAATGATGTCTTTAAGACACACCTATATTTATTTACAAGGAAGTATATAAGGTGTGTGATCATATACTAAGTGGGTCCAAAATTCAATGTTTAGGTAACAGGGCAATTTGAGTCCCTTGTTATATATTTCAGATCTTTCTGGTGTCCCCTTATTGTCCAAGTCACATGGTTTACAGATCATTACATTTACCTCTAATCCCTTTCTATGACTGTCATTTTTAATCTTCTATACTACTTATTAAATGAAAACTAAATAGTATATATCATATTTATTTTTCAGATTTCATAATACCCTATGTCAGAACATAACAGACTTTTTTCCATTGTAGAAAAAAAAAGCTTTAGTGTCCAGATTCTTTTGACATCTTATTTGGAGAATTAAAGATGTTTCAGTTTGACAGTGCTTCTCTCAACATCGAGATTATTAGCTGAGTGTCTTCTCAACAAGTATATTTATATTGTCATATTCCAATAACTTGATTATTTAATACATATTGGTTATCTTCATCAATCTTCACAATGCTACTTTAAGTCTACTTTAGCCTTCTGAGACATTCTTCCTTTCCCAATCTTTACTCAACGGGAGAGTAGCTTTCAGGAATCACTCACCTATCTCCTCATTGCTGCTGCAAGCACCATCTCAGAAACTGTCCCATATGCTTTCTACAAAGAGTGGGAATACGCATGTGGAAATCATTACACATATTTTAGGTAGCTAGGAAAATCAGCACATGCCCAGGGTCCAAGAGATATCAAACATTTTCTTTAAATCAAATTCACAAACTTCTCTTCACCATTCCACTGCATTAGAATCAGACCACTGGAAAGTGAGTATTGGTTGGTAATTTGAACTTCAACTTTTGTGTTTCTTTGCAAGGAGAACTATCTATGTGCATATTCTGATGCATATATAAAAACTACACATTTGCAGATATGTATAAAACGGTAGGTTTCCAAGCATCATTTTTGTTTATTAACTACAAGTCTTTTTTTTAATGCAATGTAAGGTATCTTTCTTAATTTTATTCTGCTTTATTGAGGTATAATTGATAGATAAAAGTGTAGAACTCCTGCCATTTGTGACATCATAAATGAAAGGGGAGGACATTATGCTAAGTATAGGAAGCAAGACAGAGAAAAACAAGTACTGCATGGTATCACTTATATGTGGAATCAGAAAAAAGAAGAGTGAATCTTGAGTTAGTAAATGAATCCAACATCCGCCTTTATTTTTTCTTGTTTAAAGTTTGTTCTATAAATCTTCTCATCTATCCTTGCTTTGCTACTTCAAGGTCATAAAAATGTGTGTAAATTCACTTTCTTTCAAACAGATAATAAAATTCTTATTATTATTCTACTATTGTCATATTTTTCTGGACACAATGACAGAAACATAGGCAGAGATTTGAAAAATTTGCTTTTGAAGAAATCAAATGTTCTAAGACAAACTGCAATGTCCATGTTGCCTGAATTTATTAGACAGTCTCATTTTTCTGCTCTCTTTGTCTACCAAAAGCTAAAATCTTATATGTTCAAAAGTTAAAGGACATATTTGTATGCAATCGTCAGTCTTATTTGTAATCAATAATATCCTAGTTCCTTAGCTATTGAAAAAAATGCATGTTTTAGAGCTTTGGGGATAATGTAACTTGAGGTGAGGTTTAACTATACATTATTGTTCACAGTTTCTCTTCTGACCAGTAGTACCATTTTTCTCTATGGTGAATAACAAATTGTTTAATGATAATAACATAGAACAATTAGGAGAATGGCTTTCTTTCCTTGGAGGGGAAATATACCTAATCTATGATAATACAATAATATTTTTCTTTGAGCATATAAAGTTATTTTTAAAAAAATTTTATTGATTTTTTTATAGAGAGGAAGGGAGAGGGATAGAGAGTTAGAAACATCGATGAGAGAGAAACATCGATCAGCTGCCTCCTGCACACCTCCCAGTGGGGATGTGCCCGCAACCAAAGTAAATGCCCTTGACCAGAATCAAACCTGGGACCCTCCAGTCCACAGGCCGATGCTCTATCCACTGAGGCAAACTGGCCAGGGTGAGCATAGAAAGTTATTAATTTGAAATGTAAACCTTAAAAAGAGAATGGAGATTCAAAGAGAATTCATTTTATATTTACTACCAGCATCTATTTTATTTTTTTCTTATTTTTTTTAATATATTTTATTGATTTTTTACAGAGAGGAAGAGAGAGGGATAGAGAGTTAGAAACATTGATGAGAGAGAAACATCGATCAGCTGCCTCTTGCACACCCCCTACTGGGGATGTGCCCGCAACCAAGGTACATGCCCTTGACCGGAATCAAACCTGGGACCCTTGAGTCTGCAGGCCGACGCTCTATCCACTGAGCCAAACCGGTTTCGGCAGCATCTATTTTATTTTTTAAATTATTAAATCCTCTTCAAAAATTTATTCTCCAAAGGAAAGAAAATATAGATCATTAACAATTCTAAAAATAAATGTGGAAGTAAGTATTCTTGTTTTTCTTTTTTAATGCTATTCTGTTACCAACTGTTGTTTAATTACATATGTGATAGGAACAACATTAAGTATGTCCCTTCAGCTGTAGGTGCACCTTAAGAAGGTCAGGTCTTTAAAACCTGTCATTTTTTTTGTGTGTGGTTCTAGTTGTTCAAAAGGTAGCGTAAGTCTTATAGAATGGACAACTCTTTTTATGCTTCCTTTTTCACATTGCTTCTAGCACCAATTAGCAGAGCAAAGTACAAACTCAGAATACTAATTCATTAAGTGAGATGTACCAAATGTTTCTTAAGCATCTACCATGTGCTTTCACTGTTCTATCGAGTGGGATATAATCCACAATGTACAATGAGGAATGAGGCTTCTTATAATTATAGAATGTATATTTTGGAGGCATAGGGAGGGGTTATGAAAATAAAATTATTTTGGATAGTGACCATTGCTATAGACAACATAGATGACAGGATATGGAAGGAAAGTGACTGGGTTGGAGGGAGTCCTACTTCAAAAAGTATTGTAGGGAAGGCAACTCAGAAGAGGTAAATCTGAGGCTGACATCTGAATAACAAGAATGAGTTAGCCAGGTAAGATCTGGGAAAAGTGTGTTCCAGACGTAAGGAAACCACAAGTGCAAAAGCTTGCATGCACGAGGAAAAGAGGGATGGTGAGAAAGTTGAGCAAGTGCAAGGCATAAAGGTAATGATGTCAAAGAGTTAGTTGGAGACAAGTTTAGGTGGGCCATAAAGACCAAGGTAAGAAGATTCTAGTTTATTCTAACATAAAACCATAAGCCTGTGTATGGTTTTAAACAAAGGACTGCTAGGGTAGAGTTTATATACTTAAAATATTCGTTGTCGCTATGTGAAAATGGCACTTTAGGGGACATGAGACTAAAAGGAAGCTCAAGAAGCTACTAAAATAATCCAATAAAAGATGACAGTTACTTGAAGTTGGGTGGTTAGAGTGAAAATCATGAGAAATACTGTAGTTTAGAAAAATTTTTGAGATGGAACCTAAAAGACTTGCTGATGAATTGTGTGTAAAGTGAGGGAGAGAGAGGGATCAAGAATAGCTCTTGTGATTTGGACTTGAGCGATCTGGTAGGTGACAGTTCCACTGACTGACACAGAACACAATGGGGAAGGATAGGTTCGGGAAGATGGGGATTTCCATAGTTCTGTCTCCCGACACAGGGATGGTCTCTGCAATCTAAAGCTAATACAGCGTGAACCACTTTTTTCACTACTTTCAAAGCAGTCCTAAGCATACGAGGGGCCTAATCACAACTCCCACGTTTCTGTGAAGAAACTGTTGCTATTATATTCTCTATACAGATAAAAACAAATTAAGATTTAGAGAGTTCAGTTACATTCCTTCTGCAAAAAAAAAAAAAATTCACAATATGCACTGATAATATACGTTCAGAACTGGCTGGCCCCAGAGCCAAAGCTCTGAAATACTGTGTGTCAGGAAAAGAGCTCCTGGTAGAGAGAAGTATTTCCAGTCGAGATTCCAAGGCAGAAAGCAATTCCCAAATCCCTAGGGAATGGATCTGGATTCAGGAGATTTGGTCATAAGGATGAAGACAGAATCCAGAAAGGGGATCCAATATCAAAGGAGACTAGCAGCAAACTGCCTTTGGCTCACTCCTGTGCCATTAGACTGAAGAACATAAATTTTCTCTCTCTGGGAAGAAGATTGTTCCAAGAACCAGAGAAAAAAACTTTATTTGCCAATTAGTTGTTAAATGATCCCCATTACATGGATTGGAAAGATGCTGGTTCAGGAATCATTCAGTCAGTTTGAAGGAAATTTAACCTCTTGTACTAAGCATGACTTATTGGACAGACATGAATAAGTGGCCCAAGCAGTTGCTTCTACCAGGCTCTAGGCAAGTCTGATACTAGGTAGGATATTGAGAGTGATATAGTTAAACTAGACTATTCTCTGAGTTATGAGCTTCTGAAGCAGAAGGAGTGGCTGTTTAATATTTTTATTTTGAAAGATACCTGTTCATATTTCTCACCAACAGATGAATTGTTTTCTCTTTAGATTCTCTTCTAAAAGAGATTTTCTTCCATAACTAGTGTAAAATATCCTCCCGAAATTATGATAAAGTAGAGACTACAGATCATTGTGGATCAGACAAGACAGAGCACTAGAATTTCAAAAATACAAAATTGTTTTAGTGTCAATAAATAAGACCACAAGACATTTTTTGTGTGCAATTGGAAGAAGAATAAGCCAAGCTACCCCATAAGAGTGTTTAAGGTCCTATTCAATTTGTTATGTAAAAAGTATTTAAAAGTTTATATCTGGATCATATGTTATATTTTCCCAATATTAATTAATGAATTAAGTTGTTTGTTAGTATAACAACTAATTAGTTGATTCATTCAATAGATGTTGTATAAGTGCCGATTAGGCTTCAGGTACTATGCTGGATGTTGAACACAAAACTGGGACAAGATCTTTGCTCTCTTGGAGTTAACAATTTGATGAGGCAGGCAAGCAAACATGTGCAAATGCAAATTTTTATAAGTAGAAGGAAGAAAAGAATAAAATTTAGTGGGAGGGAATAATAAGGAAGACCTAGTTTGGCTTCCTCCATTGGCTGATTTAGGAAGATTTCTCTGAGGAAGCAAAAAGAAACCTGAGATCTGAAATATAAGGACTCAGTCAAATGAAGAGTTGCAGGAGAGGAAAGAATGGATGCAGTTGGTCCAGCCTATGCAAGGACTAAGGACTTGGTGATTCGGGGAACTGAAAATCACTGGTGTGGATGGAGGACCAAGACTGGTGGAGTGAGATGAATTTGGAGAACAAGATCCAGATCATGAAAGGTCTTCGTAAGACCTGTGGACATTTTTATTTGCTTGTTTCCAAATGCAAGAGAAACCAAGAATGTGACAATTCAATAGAGGTTCTTCAGAGATCACTAGTTGTTATGCCAACAATGGATTAAAAGGGAGCAAAAGCAGAATTAGAAAGACATATTATTAGTCTATATTTCAAGTGAGAAATAGTGAGGGCTTAGCCTATGAGGGATGTTGGCAGTAAAGATGGAAAGAAAAGTATAGATTAGACATTCATTTTGAAGGTAAAATTAACAGAGCTCAGTGCTGTACCATGGCTGAGGAAGAGGTGGGTGAAAAGGACATTCTCCAGGCTCAAGTCCATGGTAGATAGAATTAAAATAAAGAAAATCAGCATCTTTTCTTACTCTCTTATTCTAATTCAATTATTTTTATTTAAATTATTTATCATTTTGCCAAATAAACTGAACAATTATTTCTCCCATTTTGGGCTGAAGGACTGAGAGGCACTTTCCCCTGTGAGCTCACATAAAGAGAGCTGATCTAGAAGTCTCTCCTTTGGCCTCAGGTTGTATTGACTGCCCAGGAGGAAAAATACTAGGAGGGGAGGGTGCAGAGGAATATGGGACATTTATGGTATAATCATTGTATTTTCAAGTTAAAAAAAATAGTATGCTTTCTTTTTTTATTAAAAAAAAACTTAGCAAAGTTATCTCTTTTAGACCTACCCAATTACCAAAAGGGAAGAAAAAAAAAAGAAAGAGAAAGAAAGATTTTTAGTCTAGTTATTAAGAAGATGCCAAAGAATAAGCATTAGATTTTTAAAATTTTATCTTATTGTTGAAAGTATTGCAGATGTCCCTTTTTCCCCCTGCCCCTCAGGCCTTCACCATGCTGCTGTCTGTGCCCATGGGTTATGCATATATGCATATAAGTTCTTAGTTTTTTTATATTCCTCAGAAGCAGAATAAGTTAGAGACTGTGTGTGTGTGTGTGTGTGTGTGTGTGTGTGTGTGTGTTGCATTTTATATTTGTTCCTTTAAAAATAAGAAATTGAGTGTAGGCCCTATAAGTTATAAGATAGCTATGAAAGTTTATACACATAGCTTATATTTTAACTACTCTGTTACTCTGGTATATGTATGTCTCTCTCTCTCTCTTTCTCTCTCTCATTATGTGTGTGTGTGTGTGTGTGTGTGTGTGTGTGTGTGTGTGAATTTTTACACATCAGAGCATGGAAATTTTTATGCTATACTTTCTGCCAATTTGAAACTAGTTCTAAGCCTGTTCCTTAATATAATATATCATAAGATCTAAGTTTTCTGTACAGATACTAATCAACTAAATATATAAAGTAAACACAAATATTTGATATCCAAGTACTCCTTCCACTCCTGGGCATCTTATTTGAATTGAAATTTAAGTTTGTGTTTTACTAGTATGATTTCTTAGGAATGTTAGTCCATTTTTATCTTCTTGAACCTTTATTCTGAGAAGAATCTGTAAAATATTGCATTGATAGGCATCTAGTCAGCACATAAACAGTATTTACTGAGCATATTTATAAACAGAATACTTGGGGCAATAGATCATTGTGAAGGAAGTTGAGGATTCAATCCTGCTCCTTAAGAAATTACTATGTAATGAAAAAGTTAGGTATAATATCTATTGACCTGGCTGTCTCTCACATAACCAAAATCACAGGTGACAATGTGCATAAAATCAAAATAAGAAATCAAGATGCCTAGAAATTTAAAGGTTAGAAAACGAGGACAAGAGAAAGTGCCCACAGCAGGGTAATAAATGTTGTTCACCTTTTGCTTGGCTGAATTTGGTTTATTGTTCAGTGGATTAAAATGGCAAGAACTTAATCTTAGAGCATGGGATACATTGGCAGGCCCCCTATTTTTACCCTGGATTTTAACAGACATTTCTCTAAAACCATTTCCTCACAAAAGGAATATAACTACTTAAGATTTAAATAAACTGCAGAGATATTTTTCATCAAGTCCAGCATACTTCTTGGGTCATTATGTTAGAAGCTGTTCATAGTGGTATTCAATTCTGAGGTTAAAACAATTGTTTTAAGAATTAATGGACAAAAATAATGTTCCCTGCAACAACTATTACCATATACTCATAGACACACAAAGTTACCCACATCCTTCAGCTTTATGTGTTTAAATTATTAGAGTTGATTTTAACCTTATACTATCAATCAATTATCTAATTTCCATATTCATTACTCAGTAAGGAATCTGATCGCATCATGGAAAAAAATAACTATTGTATCATGATGCTTACATAAACTTGAAAACATTGTGGGAGACACTTATTCAATAAGTGTACGCTCATTTGATTGGAGGAAGAAGGAGATTAGAGTGGCAAAATTGAATATTCATCACTTTTCCAAATTTGGAAATACAAATGAAATTCTCGGTGTTCAATTGCTCAGCGAAGCCGTCCCCAAGAATCCCGAGAAGTCTAAATGATAAAAAGAAGATTAAAGGACTCCTTAAGTTTGTACGCTTCCCTCAGCTGGCTCTGTCACTTTTGTCCAACAAAAAGTGGTCCTCTCTTACAACCAAGTAGAAATGCCTGGGAAATAAGAGTGGATGTTATGGAACAGCAGGCCTGCACTTTGTATAATCGGAGGTGTGCGTAAAAACCACTTTCATGCCAGAAATGCCCATCAATAACGTCACTCTTGTTTGTAACCCTTTAATAGGGCTTGAGGCAAAGTTAGTAAGTTCTGATAGGTAGTGTAAGAAAATGAAATAGAATACAATGTTCCACTTCATTATACATACAATCAAAGTCACATTCACTGATTTTTTTGGCATTTTTCAGAGTAAGTATTATTGCATAAAACATTCATACAGATACACACATGTAATAATTAGGTCACAATATAAAATATAGTTTTTCCTCTTAGTAGAGGTGCTTAAGGTTTGCAAAACTTTAAGGTATTATATCTTTGGAAATATCTTGTGAAAAAATAAATGTGTTGCCTAACCAAGAAGAATGTTACCAAGCACTTCCCAAGGAGAGGAGATGAAGGAGATGCACTGTGTTGTGGCTCTAGGTCCCTCAGGACCCAGCAGGAGACCTGCCGAGTGGGTTCAAAATAAAGAGAGAGGTAGAGGAATTGCCCATGTTAAACACAATTCATGTGGCAATTTTATTCTGGGCCAGACCTAGAATGATAACACAAAGCAGGCGATCAATAAATCTTTGTTGAATAACTGAATGAGTATATTTTGCCTCAAGTTGGTAGGGTTACTTTAAATACAACACAAAATTAAAGCTCTGTGAAACAAATTGCCCTGGAGATCTATACCTCACATATAGTCTTTACTGCTCTCATGTGGGACAGGCAGCAGCCAACAATAGAGAAATTAAGTTACGGAAACAAACCTAAATAATTGAAAACTGCTTTTAAAAAATTAGTCAATAAATGTTTTATAACCCAGTGAAATAATGTAGTATATGAAACAGAAGTAAAAATAATGAAGTAAATCTATGTTAAGTGTTCATAATTTTTAAAAGGTTGGGCATATTAGAGTTATATACCAGTATAAAAACATAATTTCAGTTTTAAATGTATAATTTATATATTTTGTGTTTTACATTAAAATCTGAAATTAAAAATTAAAATTTTAGTAGGTTTATAATTGACATTGGAACATGTAAAATAACTTAATTCTTAACTTATTCATAAGTTAGTTAGGCTTTAGAATATTAATTGACATCAAACATTTACCTGTAACTAGATGAAATTTGAGAAGGGAAGAGAAAAACGTTTATTCGCCAGGAATTTAAATTCGGTTCTATCTCCTATAAAGGGTTTTAAAAACGGGGCAACATGAAATGAAAACTCAAATTAAAATCTCTATTTTCCGTTTAGTTCAACAGTCTCCACTTTCTGTTTTAATTGTGCTTTTTAGAGCTTTTCACTTTCTTTCAATCAATGTATAACATTAATACAGGTGTGGTTGGAATACAAATTTAAATACATAGGTTGTGATCTCAATAAACTTATGTCTTGATTAATTGTATACTAATAAAAATATAAGTAGCAGTGCAAGAGAGATTCGGACAAAGCACTAAGGATATGATTAGACAAGCTCTTTAGGAGTTCAGAGGTGGGAAATGCAACCTGATTTGAGCCTGGAAGCTTACAATAATCAGAGGGGTTGAGTCATAAGGATAAATAAGTTGCAGGCCAGAAAAATTGAGTGAACAACACTACTGGCATGCTTCTGACATGTTCAGAGACTAATGAATATATCTGGCTAACTACTGTGAAAGATTTGTAAAACAGGTATAAAAGATAATAGGAAGGTAGGGGGAAGATGCCAGCCATTGCATCTAAAAATCTTTCACCCTTCTAAGGGAATGTAGAATCTAAAGGACTAGATATAGTATAAGATGACCCAAACCTGCTCTTCTTATTCCTTTCCTCTCCCTCTCTCACCTCCTTGCATCAGGGTTAGGTACCCAATTCAGGCTAGATGAATCAGATGATCTTTAAAAAAAATGGAAAAAGAACATTGTGAAACTGAGTCTCTTAGCATCAAGAAGCAAAACAGCAAGATCATGGAGGCAGAGTAAGTGACATGGCAAACTGCAGGCACATGCAAACTGCGATTATTATGGGGAAGCAAGAGATCTGAAAGAAGGGGGATATGAAGCCAAGCATAGAGAGAACTACATGGTCATATGCCTAAATTTATGGTCTCTGGGACTAGACCACCAGGAGTTAATCCCAGCTCTTCTGGTAATGAGCATGCTGATACTAGGAAAGTTACTAAGCCTTCCTATAAAATAGGTTAAAGTAGAAACAGAAATTATCTCTAGGCTATTGTGAAAATTAAATGAGACATTGCTATATATCACTTAAGGGCTTACAAACCTCAGAACAAACCACTGCAGAAATTTTGAGTTTCTTGTATTTGTTTAGAAATGGAAAGTTATCCTGGGTTTCTTGAAGAGTGGGGGTTTGGTGTTGATTACATTAAAAGCCAGGTTTCTCCACTGTTTTTCAATTTCTATACTCTATTTTTTGGAAGCAAGTTACTAAGTCCAGCCTATACGTAAGCCCTCCACCCCAAGAAAGGAGTAGCAAACAATTTGTAATAATTAACAAATATTTGGGAGAGATACTTTGAGGCTCTGCAAATATCCTGCTTCTCCTTAAAGTTTTACCCACTAATTTTATCATTCATCATGCTGCAATTATTATTATTGTGGCACTTTAATTTGAATTTTCTATTTTCCTCATTTCTTGTACATTTATTTATTGGAATTCTGTGGGGAAGATATAGTTGTTTGTTAATCATTTGTTTATATCAGTATGGATTCATGAGTATTTCATTTTATACTTGCCTTATAGTTAAATACTATCATTATTCATTTTATTGCTCAAAATGTTTTAGCTTTGCCCATTACTATATCTTTTATGTTGGCTCTAATATCCTTTGTGACATGACCCCATTCTTTTTTATTTCTTAAATACTTTCCTACTGCTCCAGGCTCATTTTTATTTCATGCCCCAGCCCTAAAATTGGTCATCTCTCCACAGAACCCCATCTCATTTTTTTTTATTTTTTTTTTTTTGGAAAATGGTACTTAGAAACCAAGATCTCTTTGTTAGGATTGTTTTATTGCTAGTAGGAACCACTGCTTTGAATAGATCTCAGAGACAGACCTAGGAAATATATGTATCTATAATAACCCGTGGAGATAAGTATTTCTCTGTCTGTCTGCATATGTGTAACATAAACATGAGGTTAATCCGATATAGCTGACACTGACAAAATTTCCAAATGCAGATTGTAAGTCAACATGGATTTCATTGACATACAGCAGGTGCTCAAATAACATTTTGTTCAATGTCATTTTGTTATAATGTTGATGAGATGTCTTAGGAAGTTAACTCTTGTTCATATTAATTAGCCTATGGGAAAATTGGTTTCATTATCCATTATTTCACTTGTAGTCACAAAACCTATTAGCAACATTAACTGAGCTCTTACTGCACCTTTACATTTAGACTGAGTTTTTTCAAGCACTCGCCAAGTCATCAGAGAGTCAGTCAAGCCACTTATCTAATGTTTTGAGTGTTATATTACATTGAATTTATTTGAAACATGAAAAACAAATGTTACATAGTAACAAGAAAATTATATTAACTATAAATTCATTTCACAATCATTTATTGAGCACTTTTTAAGCACTGAGAAAAGTAGCAACATTAAAACTTACAAGGCCTCTTCCCTCATAGAATTATTTAATTAGGGTAATATGCATTATCTGTATTGTTTTAATTGCTTATAATGTATTGAATTTTATTGTATACGTTCAAAATTCTTCTTGCCCTCAGAATTGTTGTGCTCTAAGAGGGCAATATAAAGAGGTAATAAGAGTTTTGCCTTCATTGCATGAACATATAGCATATCAGTATATAATCAAATTTTATAGATTTAATTATTATTCTAAAAAGGCTTCTTTGCCAGTTTAATTCTCCACTTTTATTAATAAGTTTTTAATATTCAACCAAATAAAAATATTGAAATGTTTATTAGAATAACATTGAAAGTCATTTGTGTGTAAAAAAAAAAAAAAAAAAAACAGATCAAACCCATCACAGCTGCTGATATGATATCAGGACAGACATCTCAGCAATCTCAGTCGGAAATGAAGCCTTGGTACCTACATTTGTTGTATATACTTGGCCTCTTGGCTGCCAGGCCCATACCCATCTGTTTAGATGGCATGTTGCCTACTCACAAGTTGGCTGGCCTCTTGTACTATGACATGAGTTCCAGCCAATGACAGCTAACAAAATGCTTCAGGAGGCAGCTCTTCTTACAGGAGGTCCTTTCTCATGCCAAAGATTGAGAAGCAGTTGGCATCATATATCCATTTAAACTTTGTTACACCTGTTGACACTTTTGTGCCAAAAGCAGACAATGAAACAAATGAACAAGAGAGAGCACAAAGGATTTAATGAAGCTTAAAAACAACCCTTCTCACCCTCTTAGAAATAGATGCTCAATTTCACTGCTGATTACTTGCACAATTGACATTTAATTAATAGTCAATGAAGATTGCCTTCCAAGTGACCAGAAAAGAGTTTGAAATAAGGTATTCTATACCTCCAGGGTATGTGCTCTTAATGCCCCATATCATCATGCCAGGAAAGTCAATAATTACACTAAATGTCTCTTTTGTTTATTTTTTTAAATACAGAGCCATGTCAATTAAAGAATGTTTCTTTTAATATAGATTTCTTTTACCCGATAATTCCAATGTTTCAAGGCATTTACCATAAAACTTAGACTGTCTCTTTCCTAGAATAGGTAGCAGAGGTAAGGAACCTTTTTTCTACCAAGGGCCATTTGGATATCTATAACATCATTCCAGGACCATACAAAATCATCAATTTATTAGCCTGCTATATTTGGTCAAACATTTAATTAACTCACCCATAATGCCTTGGAAGGGCCAGACAAAATGATTTTGGGGGCCTTATTCCCAAACCAGCCAGACATTCCTCACCCTGAAAGGCTACTAGCTGAGGAAGTGAGGGAGATACATAACACTGTTCTAGAACTTTTTTTTTTTTTAACAAACACCAGATTATTATTAATATATATGTGTGTGTGTTTGTGTGTGTGTGTGTGTGTGTGTGTGTGTGTGTGTGTGTGTGTATACTCCTCTTTTTCTTTATTGTTGAAAGTATTACATATGTCCTCCTTTTCCCCCATTGGCCCCTTCTACCTGCCCCTGTCCCCCATCCCAGGCCTTCACCTTATTGTCTGTGTCCATGGGTTATGCATATATGCATTCAAGTTCTTTGGCTGATCTCTTCCCACCCCTCATTCCTCCTCCCACCCCACCTGGCCTCTGAGATTCCACAGTCTATTCCATGCTTCTATGTCTCTGGTTCTATTTTGTTCATTAGATTCCACATATAAGTGAGATCATGTGATATTTGTCTTTCTCTGACTGGTTTATTTCACTTAGCATAATACTCTCCAGGTCCCTCCATGCTTATTTTATTCATGGTACAAAATGCTTCATAATCACATTTAAGTAAGGAGGAAAGAGAAGGATGGGGCTAGGGTGTTCATGCTCTTTCTCTCTGAGGGTGAGACCCAGAAGTGGCATATATTACGCATACTGTGATCCTATGCAGCACTTAAACACAAGCCCACATCTAATTTCAAGGCTGTTAGGCCCTAGCTGGTTTTGCTCAGTGGATAGAGCATCAGCGTACAGACTGTAGGGTCCCGGGTTCGATTTTAGTAAAGGGCACATGCTCGGGTTGCAGGCTCGATCCCCAGTAGGGGGAGTGAAGGAGGCAGCCAATCAATAATTCTCTCTCATCATTGAGGTTTCCATCTCTATCTCCTTTTCCCTTCCTCTCTGAAATCAATAAAAATATATATTTTTTAAAAAGCTGTTGGAAAATACAGTCCTTATTCTGGTCTATGCAAGTATTTAAAATTTGAGATCTCTTTTCCCATAGCAGAAGGGAAGTAGGGATTTGACATATTTTCAACTCTATAACCTTTCCAATTAGGATAATTAGAATATATATAAGTTATGCTTTCTTCTGTACTACTCCCACTCCCCAATTTATCCTAGGGGCTGGTATCTGTGGTATGAGAGGGGTTGGGAAGAGGGGTGGGGGAGAAATTCTCTACTCTACCTAAAAGAAAAAAGTAGTTTGTGTGTCCAGTGAGAAAAGACTTTTTCATGTCTTTGGGGAAAGCAAATCTAACATGGAAAGGACATCAAGGCTGCATCTACCCCAAACCAATAAGTCCATAAGTTCAGTCAAAAATATGTTTACCTCTGACCCAGGTCCTAAGTCAAAATGCTTACTTATTTTGATTGTGAAGCACTATAGTGGGTAAGGAAAGCATGACAAGGCTAAAATATAGACAAACAGATCAGGTTGATACCCAACTCCTGTACTTATTACCTGTGTGACCTTAAAGAAGTTATCTTATTTATTTAAGCTTATGTTTCTTAATATATGAAAAAGGGTAAATAATAATAGCAGCCTCATTTGATTATTAGGACTACTAGTAAATCTCACGTAGGTAGGTTAGTGCCTGCCCACAGTAAGTTTATGAAAATAACCTAATCAAAACTCCATATGTAAAAGTGGAGTCAGTGCTTTTGATTTTGTTTGTTTGTTTGACCATCTAATAACAACAGACATATCAAGTCTAATTTCAAAATTATTGTGAAGATAGTATAATTCTGAGGATGTTCTAAGAGGTAACAATAAGAAAAATTTCCCAATCATCTTGTTATGAAAATTTTTGACTTTTCTAGCCCATGTAGGAATATCTTTCTGAATAAATCTTTTATATCTGAGGCATAACAACTTATACCTCAAGTCATTAATGTAGTAATTTATCACACGGTGATTTTTACGTTTTTATGATTTCCCGCTAAAGATAAAGAACAATTACTGACAAAAAGTGATAGATGACAGACAGAAATATGGTATAATCTATAGAGTTACATAAAATTAAGTTCAGATTCTAACTCTATTTTACTTAGATTGTTGCCTAAGTGTTTTATTCTGAGTCTCATTTTACTCATTCATAAAGTGGGAATATTGATTCTATCTTTGTTACAGACTGAATGTTTGTGTAGACCCCTCCTCCAAATGCATAAGTTAAAGTCCTCCCCTCAATGTGATAGTATTAGGAGGGGGCAGTTGAGAAGTCATGAGGATTAGATGAGGTGATGAGAGTGGAGCCCTCGTGAATGGGATTAATGCCCTTCTGAGATTTAGGAGAGAACTTGCTGCTCTTTGCTTTCAGCCATGTGAGGATTTCAGAAGTTGGCTGTATGCAACGAGAAGAAAGCCCTCACCAGAATTTGGCCATGCTGGCTCCCTGATCTTGGATATCCAGTCTCCAAAACTGTGAGAAATAAATTTCTGTTGTCTGCAATCCAGTCAGTCTAGGGTACTTTGTTATAGTAGTCTGAACAGATTAAGACAATCTGGCAAATTGGTTAGGATGAAATGAAACAGCAAATAATAATTTCTTTATTCAGTGCTTAACATATGAGATGCATAATGTACTTTTACTTAATATCTCCTTCCAGAAGATGTATACCCTGTGACGGCAGGGACCACCGAGTCACCACTGATCCACAATACACACACAGTACCTGAAATGCTAGGTGGTTCATAAATGCCTGTGAATGAATGTGATGCCACTGATGACGATCTAGCAAATTTTCTGCAAGCAGCATCCAAACAAGGCAGTCTAAGGAATTTTTCCTTTCTACAATTCTTATTACATAGCTTCTGCCACTGTAGAGGCCATTCACTTCATTAATGATCCCATATCTTTGTTTATTGTATACTAAGGCCCAGTGCATGAAATTCGTGCAAGAGTAGGTCTTCCTTCCCCCGATTGCCAGCACTGGCTTCCCTCTGGCATCCGGGACCTGGGCTTCCTTCCAGCTGCTGGCAGGCACCTGGGACCCAGGCTTCCCTTGCAGCCCTGGCTTCATCCAGGAGGTCAAGCAGAAGGACGTCCGGTCTAATTAGCATATTATGCTTTTATTATTATAGATGAGATTGACCTAACTGAAAACATTTTCAGGCAGTTTATACCAATTCCACAGGGCTTGAAGGTATGCTATCAATCCCCTTGTGATTCTCCTGCCCAATGTGCTTGAATAATCCAGTGATTATTCATAGTCCACAAAAGCCAGCTCAGTGGATCTGTTTTAATCTGAATTATAGTGCATATTGCTTTAAATAGCCTGGTCAAGCACCACCTACTTAGTGCTGGGAAACTGTTACAGCAAAGTAGAGAAATACTGGAATGCTAATGAAACTGTCTAAGAGAATGGGTGTTAATATCTGTGACCCTGCCAACACACCAACAGAACTAAAGGATGGAAACCACTGTGGCTCAGTAGACTCTTCGCTTAATTTTTGAGAAATGGCCTATTAATGAATCAGAAATGCATTATCTTTTATTTAGCCTTTATTCCTCTTGCCTTAATCAGAATATTACATTCCATCTTATAAAGCAATATTTGATTAGTAGTATTTCGCAAGAGATATGAGGTATTAATCCAGTGGACTAAAGTTAAAATATTTTTTGAAAACTCCTATAAAATTTGCATCCCATTGCAAATCCTCATCTATACGCCTTTCAAACTGTATTTGAAAATTAGCACTAATTTTTAAATGGCATCATAAATAAAATATATTTTCCCTCCAAAAGTAAAAAAAGATATAAAATTATTTTCTGAGAAGTTTTCAGGGGTAAAAATGCTACAAAAGATTTTTTCGGGTAGGTATAAATTACCAATACGACATTATATACATGTCTGCTTTGAAAGAAAGGAGGGAACAATAGAACTTGTTTATAAACTGTAATTTATGCTTAGGTCAGGTAGGAAACTATATTTTAAAATATGTGTGTTCCACTGATTTCACTTTTACAAAACCCTTTCCTCCCTTTATGTGACAGGATAAATCTTACTTTTACCCTGAAGGAAGCTTAACATTCCACAAAAAAGAAGAAACCAGCTGAAAACAAGTGTTCTCTACACAACAAAGGAGTCTGTGGGCAGATTTTTACTTTTTTCAATGACTTTTTTATGAAGAAGGGAAAATGTACAGTCTGTGGTGATGCAGGGGCTGGGGGTTATAGGTACTTTTTAATCTATATTTGTTACACTTTTATTATTATCAAAAATAGTTACCATGGCAATAGCCCCATTTTTATCTAATCTTAGAGCTGATTCACAGAAAACCTTCCTACTGGGTAGTGCACAATGCCTTTTGACGGTTTCATCTAGTCTATTATTTAAAGTGGGAATTATTTTAAATACCATCAAATTGTTACCTTCTATTCATGACTGCTCTTTTGTTATTCTCAAGCTAGCTAGTGAAATCCTTTGGTGTGTAGTATTGGAAAAACCCTGTTTAATTTCAATATGTATTATTTAGTAACAAGAGGCCTGGTGCACAAAATTCTTGCACGGGGGCAGTGGGGTGTCCCTCAGCCCGGCCTGCACCCTCTCCAATCTGGGACCCCTTGGGGGATGTCTGACTGCCAGTTTAGGCCCGATCCCACCAGCAGTGGGACATTCTTCTCACAATCTGGGACTGCTAACTCCTAACCGCCTCTGCCTGCCTGCCTAATCACCCCTAACCACCTCTGCCTGCCTGCCGAGTCACCCCCTAACCACTCCCCTGCTGGCCTGATCGCCCCCAACTGCCCTTCCCTTTTGGCCTGATCGCCCCTAACTGCCTATGTCTCAGCCCCTGCCACCATCGCTTTGTCCAGAAGGAAGTCAGACATCTGGAAGATGTCAGGTTGACCAGGTCTAATTAGCATATTACCCTTTTATTAATATAGATGCTTCATTATTCCTCCTTTTATGAGTGCTCTATAAGTTTAGACACAGATGATAGTTTATTTTCTTCTATAACTTAAAACTTAAAAGGAATTATAAAAACTACAAATAGAAGGGAGGGGGTTTGGGAGGTAGGGTGGAAAAGGTGAAGGGATTAGGCAAAAAAAACCTCCTAGACACAGACCACAGTATGCGATTACCAGAGGAAAAAAAGGTTTGAGTTGGGAGGTAGAAGATGGTAAAGGGGAATAAATGGTGATGGAAGGAGACTTGACTTTGGGTTGTGAACACACAATACAATATATAGATAATGTATTATAGGATTATACACTTGAAACTTATATAATATTATTAACCAACGTCACCTCAATAAATTTTTTAATGATTTAAAGAATATTTTAACATAAAATCTGTATTAAATCATAATATTAGCATCTTCTAAGGACCCTTAAATATAAGGGAATCACTTTCTCTAACAGATAGTCATAATATGAGCAAGTGTCATAAATAACTGAAATGTGACCATAGACCCACAGGCGTTAAAAGAACTTTGAGAGACCATTCAGTGTTTTTTTTTTTTTTCTTCCAACTTCTGTCTGAACAAAAACTAAATCATCCGATATGACTCTTTTCTAGAGAACACTCTGTAAAGATGACACTTATACCCTACCTGATAATATACTTCAATGTTTTACAACCCTTATTTTTCAGAAATCCTTCCCAGTGTTTAACTGAGGTGCATCCCGCATCGTTTAACTGCACCTCCCGGGCTTGTGCCATGTTCATTCTCTGACATCTATGAGATAATCCTCAGCAAGTCCCTAACATGCTTTAAATTGAAATGTTGTTAACAATAGTGATCTGAATATGAAGACTGTAAAGATACCATGCATTGGCTAGATGGTATTACTAGGAAAGCAGGGATACATCTACCTACTGGATAACCATTAAAAATATTGATTAAAATGGCTATTTACAAATTTTGAAAAGTCTAATGATACCTAGTAAAGAAACTGAGACTATCTCATTATAGCATAGTATATATAACCTAATATAAGACATATGAATATAGGAACTTAGGATGAGGTAAACAAAATAAGAATTGTTCTGTCATATTGAAATGTGAGGGGTTTTTTTGTTTTGTTTTGTTTTGTTTTTACAACCCATTTTCCAGCTTTTGGCAATGTTTTATTTTACTGTATTCTTTTTTAAAAAGAAAGAATAAAATGAGTGAGGTAAACATTACGTGATGTTAGCCCAACACCCATTTCCAACTTTTCTTTCTTGTTTACCTCCTTCACTTTGGAGGCTGAAGGAGCCAAGTACAACCAAACCCTTCCTCCTGCATCCTCCCCCATCCTCCTCAACAGAGAGCGATGACTGTGCAGTCGTCTGGATAATGAGATGGAAGCAGATGTCTGCTGAGACATATCTGCGAAAATATGCGCTTTCTTGCTAAAAATGACAAATGGCTATTAATAGTCCTTCATTCCCTACTTCACTCACCTATTTTTCAAGCCTTGAATAGAGACTTCATGACTAAACTGGAGCGTCTAAGAACCACGACAAAAAGTCTAATGTTGGTCTTGATATCATTTAGCTACTCCACCAACACCAGCAATTTTGAAACTCTTGACATGAGAGAAAGATAAACCTCTCTTTGTTTCAGTCACTACTGCCCACATTTTCTCTTTACTTTAATCAAAATACTTTCTCTTTGATCCAAGATGGCACATACAATTTCAATGTTACTATAAGTTTGATATTTTTATGAAAACACTTTTTAAAGAAATTTAATCCTGCTCCCAAAAATATTGGATTACAGAGTAACTTGAATACTTTTATGTCAAAATATGTTACTTGCTAGTTTAAAAAAAAACAATAATAACTTAAAGAGCCCAGTTGGTGTTGCTCAATGGTTGAGCATTGACCTATAAACCAAGAGGTCAGGGCACATGCCCAGGTTTTGGGCTTGATCCCCAGTAAGGGGAGTGTAGGAGGCAGCTGATCAATGATTATCTTTCATCATTAATGTTCCTATCTCCTTCTCTTTTCCTCTCTGAAATCAATAAAAATACATTTTTTAAAAAAATTAAAGAAAAGCAAAGGTTTTTAATTGAAAGATTAGTATTGTCATTAGATAAGAATTAGCTCTCACAAAGATTTTGATGGTGAGAGAGGACATGAATCTCAGTCAATGATTATGTTTCCCTTATACACTACCTAGTTTTACATATTCAAAGAAACAGGCTTGGCAAAAATCAATTGTGATTCATCAATGCAATACAAAGTCACTTGCATTTGAGTTTCTCTAGCATTTGATTAATCTTTAACAATTTTCCCAGTCTGAAATTTTCAGCAAGCATGCTTTCTAATAGAAATTTTAGCCTTAGCCGGTTTTGCTCAGTGGATAGAGCATCAGCTCATGGACTGAAGGATCCTGGGTTCGATTCCAGTCAAGGGTACATACTAGTTGCAGCTTGATCCCCAGCCCTGGTCAGGGCACATGCAGGAGGCAACCAATCATTGTGTCTCTCTCACATCAATGTTTCTCTCTATCTCTCCCCATCCTTTCCACTCTCTCTAAGAATCAATGGAAAAATATCCTCAGGTGAGGATAAATAAATAAATAAATAAATAAATAAATAAATAAATAAATAGAAATTTTAGTAAGTAGTAAACTACTATTGGCATTTACATTGAAAAAAATTCCTTCAGAGTACACATGTGCCCCATCAATTATTGGGTATGTTATCAAGTTAGTTCATGCTACCTTGAAGAATAAAATAATGAGGAGATTCTGTGCTGGATAGTTCAAAAGCTGAAAGAGAGCACAAACCAAGAGCGTGTCCTCATCTTGACACAGTCCCTTTGAACTACACTAAATTTGGAGATTGCTATTTTTATTTTAACAAGCAAAAGGAGATGCTGTCAGAAGAAGATAAGACTGGGACCCTGTAACAAATGAAGTCGTTCTGACTTCTAGTTCCCGTCCCATTCTTTCTGCCAGAGAAGTGGCAAAGATACCACCCACATTGCTTGTCTTAGTATTTTTCTAAAGGCCATTCCAGCAAAAGATTTATAATGCAATTCTCTCTAATGTAAATCCATCCACCACCGTATTGTTGTTCTTGATGAAATCCAAGGGTTGTGTTTCTTTTAAGGGACCTTCGTGTTCACTTTTTCTCTTTTGTCTATCACGAAAGCAACATCTTACTCTCCATTTTGCAACTAACATCCATGACAATGCGGGAACCTACAAGCTCTGGAAATTGTCAAATCCAAATGCTTTAAAAAGAACCTGACTTTAGGGCCGATTGGTACAGAGCATATTTCCACTAGTACTTTTTGAAGCCTATTTTAATACTCCTTTTATGCCATCTTTGTTCTTTACAAAAGAACGTATTTTTCTTCTCACTAAACAAATGTTCCTGGAAAACCATTTGTCTCCCAGGTGGAATTCACCACTGAACAGTGGTTTCTTTGCCTGGAAGAAAAAAAGCTTACCACAAAAGAAGGAAACGGAAATATTGCGTGGACTTTGAACTTATGCTTATAGTTATGTGAATCAGCATTTAAAATATTTTTCCCATTAAAAATATCAGCAATTTAAAATATTCTTTTATAATTACGTATTTATGATTGTTATTATACAATTTCCAATTTGGCTGTCAAGATCTATGAAAATCATCTTGGACTCCACTATTCTCAACATTCCTCACATGAAAATAAAATGAATTATAAAAAAGCAGCAACATCATGGAAGGTGTCTGAGAGAAAAATGCTTCACATTTTAATATTACCTATTCAGGAATCGAAAATTTTCTTTTAACTAAAAGAGATTTCACCATAGCATCTTCAAACATCTTGATGTTTAATTAATCAAGTACCTTATTCATATTTTGAAATTCTCCTTTGCTCCTTGGTTCTTGCTACAGAACCAAAATTCTTGCAATAGTATCTAACCTACTGAAATATCAATAAAAGTAGGCATTCTTTTTGGGAATAAGTGAACAAGAAGACATTTCATAAATTTGGCATAGGTAATTCTAGACCAATAAGAAAATAAATATTTCATATGTTCTTATGAACAGTTAGTTGGTGATATTTCCAGAAAACAAATTAAGTTTAGCAAGCAGTATAACAATTTCTGTTAAATAATTTTCAATCTCATTCATGAAATGTTAAGAAATTCCCTCTTATAACAGGAAAAATGAGAATAAGAGGGGTGTATATTCTAAATTCTAATTATCCTGATTGGGAAAATTGGGAAGTTGAATTTAAGTCAAATTCAGAATTCTGATAAAGGGTTGCCTTTATTTATTTTTTTTTCACAAGCTCAGGTGAAATGGACTTTGCTATGCTTGCAAACTTTATTAGAAATTAGCTGTTTCTAGGGAGCTAAAACATTTCAACTGGAGCCAAGAGTGCAGAGGGGAGGAGCTTTGTATCTTCCAAGAATAATGAAACCAAAGAGTTGCAGCCAGATTTTGAAGGGGAATCTAAATACTGTTTGGGGAAAAGATGACTAAATGAATTACCAGTGGCTGTTTGTCACCTCCCAAAGCTCTGCTGCAAAGAGACAGCACTGAATAGCTTGTATAATCTTTTTTTTCTTTTTTTCTTATCCTTTTCTTTCAAATCAAGTCAAGCAGGATATAGTTAAAGGCTTAATTTTCCCTGAAATCTTCCATGTGAAATTAGACCTCTGAATCCAACTTTTCCCAGCCGTCTTTTTTCTTTTTTTTTTTTTCCTGAACAGTAAGTAAGTAATCAGTGTTTAATTACTTGACTTTTACATGGTACAACCTTTGAGACTTTGCTGACTTATTGAGGCTTCAAGGTGCATTGTTCAGAATGTACAACGACCCTGATGTCCTGTGAGTACTCACAATGCTGAGATTAGAAAGGGGGCCGTGGACGGTAACAGGCTCCTGCGGCATACCATTGCACGCACTCTAAGAGCCTTAGATTGTTTAATTTTTGATATAGAAATGGAAACATAGTCCCACACTTCTGTTTTTACTTCTGATTGCAGTTTCATTACTAATGACTGCATCTTAAGGCTTTCGGGTAAGAGATATTGTGATTTGACTACAAAACAGAAAAATAAGAAAATTGTTGGGAAAAAGTTATTTTATTCTATCAGAACAGACAAATATGTAATTCAGAGCCAAAATACATGCTTTTATTCTTTATTTTATTTTTTATCACTATTTATCCCCCTTATACCCTCCTCCAACTCCCTCTCCCCTCTTCCCCCTGCAATCACCACACTGATGTCTGTGCCCATGAGTTCTTTCTCTGTTTTTTTTTTCCTTTTTTGTTCAATCCCTCCATCCCTCCAGACCCCCCTCCAGTGCTGTCAGCCTGCTCTCTGTGAATCTGTCTTTGTTTTGCTTGTTGGTGATTATTTATAATCTATATGTTTAAGCACATCCCCTTTTATTTAAAGTTTTGCAGATGTAGAATATAAGTGAAAATTTTTAAACTGACACAAATCTCAACTCACACTACTTTTAAACTTTTTTTACAGGCTCTAAGTAAAAATCACAATATTAACATATGGTTTGTTTATAATTTTAATCAAATATCAAGAAATCACCTAAGTCAATCTAAGGAAGGAGATTATAGAGAGCTCTACCTTTAAATATCAGTAATAAATTAAAGATGTGTGTATAATTTACGGAAAAATAAGTCAAAAGACCTTGTGTGATTTTAAATATATGCAATTTCTACTCTACACACACACACACACACACACACACACACACACACACAGGCTTCATTACACACAAGGGCATCGACAATAAAAGATCAAATAGAAATAAAAAGTTAAAAAAATTAAAAATGACAACTTTGTCTTGTCAAGGCCTTAAAACTATGGAATTATTGGTTTGATCTTTCGTGTTTGATTATTACTTGTGATAAGTGTGACCTGTTTCTGGTGTTTTTTCTTACAAAATAATTTTGGCCCCCAGTAGGACATGGTCATACCATACTAGACCACCTTAAGCATCTTTCATAACCCCACATAGATAGAAATTCAACACACAATATTTTATAAACACTTTTCACAATACCTTAATTTACATGTCTTGATTCAACTCTTTCTAGAATAAGTCCACGAAGAAAGCTTTACCTTGAAATATCTTTATTCATTAGTTGTAAGTAGACTGCAGATTCTTTGAATGGGGAAACCATGCTACCTTGTTAGCTGTTTTATCCTCAGTGACTGGGCTAGTGCATGGTACAGTGCAGGTACTCCTATAAACAAGTGTTGAATAAAAGAATGAAAAATTAATAGAATTGACCATATAAACAGTAAGTGGAGGTATTTAACATACAACATGTAAAGTCTGCCTAACTTTTCTACGAAATAGAAGTTCTTGGTTGTTGTTTTTTGTGTGTGTTTTTTTCATCTCATGTAGAAGTCGTTGTAGTTACAGCATATTACATGAACAAACTGACTAACACTAGTAGATCTTCACATCACAGATAATCCGATTTGGTGGTAAAGGTTATGCAATGTGGGAAGGAAATAAAACCATTCTAAAGCTATCTTTCCATTTGCATTTCTTTTCTTTAAAAAAAATGCTTCTGAGCTTTTTTGTTGTTGTTTCTGGTGGATTTAGTTTTTAGACTTTTTTGTTTTGTCGAGTGCTGTTGTTTTGGTTTGGTTTTGGTTTTCTGAGAATTCTCCTGGAGGTCTGGAGAAGGTGGGCTGGGAAGAAAGCACAGGAGTAGATGTATTACATTAATGACAACAACAAAAAGAAAACTAATTATCTTTTCTTTCAAAATGACATTATAGGAATGAATGTATACTAATGACTTGGGGTGCCCCACCTGAATGACCACAAATAATAGTTACCTGTATCTTTGGGCTGCCAGGCTATGATAACCTATAAAGGGTTTCTGTTTAAAGTTGATTTAATACTGTTAACAGGGAAAGAAGTCAGTAGAGCATATCCTTTGGAGACTAATATTCTTCATATCTCAAATTCAGCCTTGGTTAAGGACTCCGAAGGATACTACTACAGATAGGCAACCTGTGTATTTTTGCAGTGGAAATTGACAAGCGTGACATTTTTTGCATGTCAAGCATACCAGGTAGGATTCATAAGAGAATCCCAGTTGCTTGTGGGTTTTGTTATATTATAAGTTACTTTAAAATACACAATTGTTTTCAGATTTTAAGTTGAAATATGTTTTAAAGTATGCATATATGTGTACATGTATCAGAAGGGGAAGGGGGAGTTAAAACTTTGAAATGAGAAAGCAGTGACACTACCCTCTTTTTTCCATCTTTTTTAAACTTTATTGGGGAATAATTGACAAATATAATTGTTTATATTTAAAGTGTATAGTGTGATGATTACATGTACATACACATCTTGATCATGTACATACACGTCTTGATCATTACCAAGATCAAGATAATCAACACATCCATCACCTCAAATAGCTTAACTTTGTTGTGTGAGTGGTGAGAATGCTTAAAATCTACTCCCATCACCTATCAAGTATACAGTACCATGTTATTAAATACTAGAAGCCCAGTGCATGAAATTCATGCCAGGGGGGGTGTCACTCAGCCCGCCTGCACCCTCTCCAATCTGGGACCCCTCAGGGGATGTCCCTCTCACAATCTGGGACTGCTGGTTCCTAACCACTCACCTACCTGCCTGCCTGATCGCCCCTAACTCCTCTGCCTGCCGGCCTGATCGCCCCTACCTTGCCCCCCTAACAGCCTGATTGACCCTAACTTGATCCCCTGCCAGCCTGATCACCCCTAACCGCCTCTGCCTTGGCCCCCGGCCTAAGCCGCAGTCTGGCCTCCCTCTGTGGGAGGCAACCTGGCAGATCAGGGGAAGGCACCACCCCCATTGCCTTGCTGCTGCTGCTGCCACTGCCAGCCTGAGCCTGGGCCCTTTGCAGCCACGCCTCAGCCCTTTGCAGCCACTCACGGCTGCCTGAGCCTGGGACCTTCACAGCGGCCCACAGCTGCCTGCACCTCAGCCCTTCGCAGCCTCACGCCTGCCCCCGCCTGCCCTCGGCCGCCAGCCTTGCTGTGATCCGAGCCTGTGGGCTATGGGGGAGGGCCCAAGAGGTGCTCCATGCACTTCATGGTGACCGGTTGTTTGGTCGTTTTGGTAGTCACCTTTGGTCATCCCTCACTGCCCCCCCTGCCGGCCTGGTCACTCCACGCAGCCTGCCTGTTCGGTCGTCTGACCAGTCATGATGGCCCTGGCTCTTTATATATATGGATAGTCATCATGCTGCACATTAGATCCTCAGAACTTATTCTTCATAAAACACAAAACATCACCCCATTTACCCCTGCCCCTAGCCCCTGCCAATCTATAAAATAGGCTTTTTTTTTTTTTTTTACATTCCACATATAAGTGATACCGTACTGTATTTTTCTTTCTCTGTCTGGCTTATTTCACTTAGCATAATGCCATCCAAAAGCAGATTTGTCACAAAAGCAGATTTTCATCTTATTTTCTTCATTCATTCATTCTTGGGACAATTAGATTGTTTCCATTCTTTGCCCTGTGAATAATGCTGCAATGAACATGGATGTGCAGATATATCTTCAAGATACTGATTTGAATTCCTCCAGATACATACCTAGGATTAAAATTGCTGTATCAGATGTTTATTCAATTTTTAATTTGGGGGAAAGCTGCCATACTGTTTTCCATTATGGATGTACCAAGCTACATTTCTACCAACAGTGTAGAAGATTTTCCTATTCTTTATATCTTTGCCAACATTTATCTCTTGACCTTCTAAAGAAATTTTTTATTGGCTTTAGAGTGGGGAAGAGAGAGAGAGGGGGAGAGAGGGAGAGAGAGAGAGAGAGAGAGAAGCATTGATGTGAGAAATGTAGATAGGTTGCCTCCTGAATGAGCCCTGTCCAGGATCAAACCCAAAACCTGGGTATGTGCCCTGAGCAGGAATCATACCCACCACCTTTCCTGTATGGGACAACGCTCCAACCAACTTAGCCACACCAGCCAGGGCTACCTCTTGACTTTGTTATAATAGCCATTCTAACAGGTGTGAGGTAAAAATCAGATTGTGATTTTACTTTCATTTCCCTCCTGATTGGGTATGTGAATCACCATTTTATGTACCTGATGGCCATTTGTATTTGTATCTTCTTCGGGAGAAAAAAATATACACTGAGTGGCCAGATTATTATGATCTCTGAACACATAATAATCTGGCCACTCAATATATATATATATATATTAGAGGCCCGGTGCATGAATTTGTGCATGGGTGGGGTCCGGCCAGCCTGGCCATGGGGAGGGGACATGGGCGGTTGGCTGGCCTGCCTGCTGGTCGAACTCCTGGTCGAGGGGACAATTTGCATATTAGCCTTTTATTATATAAGATATACACTGAGTGGCCAGATTATTATGCGTTCAAAGATCATAATAATCTGGCCACTCAGTGTATATATCTATGTAGTTTCTTTGCCCACTTTTAATTGGATTATTGTTTTTCTCGGGGTTTTTTTGTTGTTGTTGTTTGTTTTTTGCTATTGAGTTGTAAATTCTTTATGTTTTGGATATTAATCACTTATCAGTTATATGCTTTGCAAATAGTTTCTCTCATCCAATAGGCTGCCTTTTCAATTCATTTATTTATTTTTTTTTTAAAGTTCAGAAGCTCTTCAAAAACTAAGATATGTTTTCTGTTTTTGTTTTCTGTGTGTATGGCTATGTGTGTGTGTGTGTTTAGCTTTTGTTGTCCATGATTCTGGTATCTAACCCAAGAAATCTTTGCAAAAACCAATGTCAAGGATTTTTCTCCCTGTGTTTTCTTTGAGGAGTTTTACAGTTTCAAATTTTATACTCAACTGCATGGTCCATTTTGAATTAATTTTTCTACTTCTGTAAGATATCTGTTTTGCATGTGGACATCCAGTTTTCCAACCCCATTTATTGAGAAGATTATCCTCTCCCTATTGGGGATTCTTGAAACCCTTGTCAAAATTAATTAGCCATTTATGGATTGGTTTATGCCTGAGCTCTCTATTCTGTTCCACTGGTTTATGCACCTGTTTTTATGTCATTCCATATTGTGTTGATTACTAATGTGTTAGAATATAGCTTGAAATCTGGAAGTGTGATGCCTTTTAGCTTTGTTCTTTTTCTCAAAATTGTGGCAATTCAGGGACTGTTTTGTGATTTAATGCAAATTTTAAGATAGTTTTTTCTATTTCTGTGAAATATGCCATTGGAATTTTGAAAGGAATTGCACTGAATCTGTAGATTGCTTTTGATAGTATAGAAATTTTCACAATATTAATTCTTCTAATACAAGAACATGAGATATCTTTCTATTTATTTGTGACTTCTTCAATCTCTTCCATCAGTTTCTTATTTTTTCAGTGTACAGGTTCTTCACCTCCTTGGTTAAATTTATTCATAAGTATTTTATTATTTTTGATATTATTACAAATAATATCAAAAATTTGTGCATGGGGGGCTGGGGGGCTATCCCTCAGCCCAGCCTGCAACCTCTGCAATCTGGGGCCCCACCAGGATTGGGCCTAAATGGGCAGTCAGACATCCCTCTCATAATCCAGGACTGCTGGCTCCCAACCGCTTGCCTGCCTGCCTGCCTGATTGACCCTAACCGCTTCTGCCTGCCAGCCTGATAACCCCCTAACCACTCCCCTACCAGCCTGATTGATGCCTGACTGCTCCCCTGCTGGCCCAATTGCCCCTAACTGCCCTCCCCTGCTGACCTGGTCGCTCCTAACTGCCTTCCCCTACAGGCCATCTCCCCCCCAACTGCCCTCCCCTGCAGGCCTGGTCACCCCTAACTGCTCTCCTGTGCCAGCCTGGGTGCTCCCAACTGCCCTCCCCTGCAGGCCTGGTCCCCCCCTAACTGTCCTCCCCTGCAGGCCTGGGTCCCCCCTCCCTCAACTGTCCTCCCCTGCAAGACTGGTCACCCCCAACTACCCTCCCCTGCTGTCCCGGTCACCCTTAACTTCCCTCCCTTGCCAGCCTGGTTGCCCCTAACTGCCCTCTCCTGCTGGCCTGATTGTCCCTAACTGCCCTCCCCTGCAGGTCTGGTCGCCCCCAACTGCCCTCCTCTGCCGTCCCGGTCACCCCTAACTGCCCTCCCCTGCAAGTCTCATCACCCCACTGTCCTCCCTTTCAGGCCTGGTCCCTCCCAACTGCCCTCCCCTTGCTGGCCTGATTTCCCACAACTGCCCTCCCCTGCCGGCCATCTTGTGGCGGCCATCTTTGACCACATGGGGGCGGCCATCTTGTGTGTTGGTATGATGGTCAATTTGCATATTACCTCTTTATTATATAGAATTGCTGCCTTAATTTCTCTTTCAGATATTTCATTGTTAGTGTATAAAATGTAACTGATTTCCATGTGTTGGTTTTGCTTTTTGCAAGTTTCCTGAGTTCATTAATTAATTCAAACAGTTTCTTTGTTGAGTGATTAGGGTTTTCTGTATGTAAGATCATGTCATGTGAAAACACACATAATTTTATTTTTTCTTTTAAATTTGAATGTAATGTATATATGTATGTATGTATGTATGCCAAATTGCTCTGGCATACATACATACATACATATATACATATGTTGAACAGAAATTGCAAAAGTGGGTAATCTTGTCTGATTCCTGATCTTAGAGAAAAAGCTTTTAACTATTCATAATTGAGTGTGATGTTAGCAATGGGTTTACAAAAAAGAGCCTTTACTATGTTAAGAAACATTCCCTCCATACCTAATTTGTTGAGAGTTTTTATCATAAAAGAATGTTGAATTTTATCAGACACATTCTGTTAATGATATGTGTTACATTTATTGATTTTGTAATGTTGAACCCTTCTTGCTTCGCAGGGATAAATTCCACTTGATCATGGTGTGTGATCCTACTAATGTGCTCTTGAATTCAGTTTGCAAGTATTATGTTGAGGATTTGTACCATCTATGTTCATCAGGGATATTGGCCAAGAATTTTCTTTTCTTATAATGTCCTTGTATGATTTTGAAATCAGGGTAAAATGAATTTGGAAGTGTTTCTTCTCTTTAGTTTTTTAGAAGAGTTCCAGAAGGATTGGTATTAATTCTTCTTTAAATGTTTGGTAGAATTCACCTGTGAAGACATCTGATCCTGGGCTTTTATTTGCTGGGAGAAGTTTAATTACTGATTCAATCTCCTTGCCTATTATTGCACTATACAGACTTTCTATTACTTCATGATTCTGTTTTGTGTTTCTAGGAATTTATCCATTTCTTCTAAGTTATTTAATTTGTTGGAGTATAATTGTTCATAGTAGTCTCTTCTTATCTTTTTATTTCCGTGTAATGGAAATACAAAGGAGACATTATCATTTGTAATGTCTCCTTTTTGTTTACAGTTTTATGCATGTGTTATCACTTTTTTTTTCTTAGTGGAGCTAAAGTTTTGCCAATTTCATTTTTCTTTTAAAAAAAAACAACTCTCAGTTTTGTTGAATTTTTTATTGTCTTTCTGATTTATTTGTGCTCTGATCTTATATCTCCTACCTTCTGCAAATTTTGAGGTAAATTTGTCCTTCCTTTTTTAGTTCCTTGATGTAATTAAAATATTCTTAAATCTTCAGAGTAGCATTAATAATTTTGGATATATATCATATATATAAAACGTCTTTCTTCTTAGGATAAATTTCCAAAATTCTCTCTTAGAATATACTGTTTTGAACATCATAATTTCCTTTCACTTAGATAGGAAATTTGAACTCAGAGCAGTTCAATCTTAACAGTCAATATCTATTGACATTTGTCTTAATTTAGAATTATTATTAAAATCCTATAGGCAATATATGTATGTATATATGCAATAGCAATCTTAAGTCTATTTGTCAAAAATGGTTTTCCTAGATATATAGGAAAAGAAGATAATACATGTTAAAAAATCAGTTTGCAAAACACAATCTGATATTTTGAGTTTAAAAAAAACTAAAAACTAAGACTGTGCTCTATCAAAAAATAATTTCCTGTATAAAGTTTTTTAGGTAGAATAAAAACATTACTAAATTTTGCTCTAATTGCCTACATGTAAAGAATAAAACCACTTCCAATTGAGTTCATATGAATGCAGGTTTTTCTATATTTTAAAACATTTAAATCACAAAGTAATTATTTCATATCTACTTTATAGAAGAATAGAAAGTACTGAAGGGAGATATAAAGATGAGTATGAAAAAAAACAAAAAAAAAGTGTTCCCCTTGAACTGGCAATCCAGAAGGGAACATTTTTCAAGTGCACATATAAATACAAATACAATGGGATTAAGAAAAGTTTTGAAAAACTATTTCTTAGTCAAATATTTTTAAACCTTTGCCTTTTTTGGTCAGAGTGAAATAAATGTTGCTGGACATACAGGAGACAACATGTTCTCTTAAATGTTTATCAACAGACTATGCAAAATGTATTTATTTTGTAAATTGTCTACCCACCAGCAAGAAAATGGTTTGCATTAAAACCTCTATGAACATGGAAAAATGTATGTGACTCAGGAATAATTCAATACAACATTATATTTTGCTAACCATGTTCTAATATAAAACAATGACATTGAAATAAAATGTTATATTGTCTTTT
This sequence comes from Cnephaeus nilssonii, assembly GCF_951640355.1. Lineage (NCBI taxonomy): Eukaryota > Metazoa > Chordata > Mammalia > Chiroptera > Vespertilionidae > Cnephaeus > Cnephaeus nilssonii. The sequence continues at coordinate 44,774,163 of NC_137078.1, read as the reverse complement.
TATAAATTATGTATTGCTGTTCACACAGCTTCGTTTGTTGGTTAGGTTCTGTGGCACAAAGATCTAGAGTATTGGCTCTAGAACATCTAATGATCAGCACCCACACCTGCTTCTAAAATATTGACTATTTTATCTGGGGGCATTGATCTTTATAAATACTAAAATCGAATGGAGCTACTACTTAATACTTACATTGAATTAAGTTACTATTTACGCATAGTTGGTGAAACAAACCATTTAATATTGTCAGCCTTTGTTAATATATTTATCCCACATAATAAAAAGAGATGTTCTTGCCCTAGCCGGTTTGGCTTGGTGGATAGAGCATCGGCTTGTGGACTGCAGGGTCCTAGGTTTGATTCTGGTCAAGGGCACCTACCTCGGTTGCAGGCTCAGATGTGCAGGAGGCAGCCAATTGATGATGTTCCTCTCTCATTGATGTTTCTATCTCTCTATCCCTCCCCCTTCCTCTCTTTTTAAAAATTCAATAAAATATATATTTTTAAAAAGAAATATTTATTGACTGTTATTTATTACATGTACATTACTGAATTATAAAAAAAGGCTCAATGGTTAAAAGTTTGGCTAATTTTGGTTCCATTCCCAATTCATCTTTCCTGCTTATTTTTCTTTCATTTTTTGCTATGGAAAGAAAGAGCCAATATCTTTCACCATCTTTCTGTCTGCCCATCTATTATTTATCAGTCTATTTCTAAGATGCCTATTCTACTGATATTCTATCTAGTGCATACTGCAAACTTCAGAAAAGCAGGAGTAAAGAGGGAATTTGCAGAAGGCCTTGATTTGACAGATCCAAAGGGAAAAAATTTTCAGGCACAAGAGGCTTTGTTGTCTAGTGAGATAACAGGACAAAGAAAACATATAGAGGATGAGCCAAGGGAGTTCTGAGAAATAGGAAGAAAATAAGATATTTAAGTGGTGTTGTCAAATTTCTGAAGTCGAAAGAAAATTAATGTCGCTTCTGCAAAGTAGATAGTTTCCCAAAGAAGTTGGCTCTAATCAAACCCTTACTGGCTTCAGAGTTTTCTTTCAAAGCAGTGTTTTTCTCTTGGTGGAGGTATTTTATAACATGTATTTGTAAAACAAATTTTTCAACAGTGTCACACTTGGGGGATTTCATAGAGATCCTTTAACCTGAACATTTTCTGTAGTGAGATCTAGGTTCATTGGAGTAATAGAAGTATTTTAAAATAAGATGTAACCCTAAAACTTAGCTTAAATATTTTACCTACTTATTGATCAGATCATTAACAAAAATTATATGAGTCAATTACAATTATAATGAATTCATTACAATGAATGAATGAACCCAGTTAACGGAGGCTCATGAAGTGTAGATAAGTGGATTGAGTGTCACATCTAATCTCTGTGCCAGTGGTAAAATCCAAGTGCAGGCTGGGGAGATAAGTAAAGAACAGGTTACACAGAAACTACAAGGTGTGTGTGTGTGGGCGCCAAAGATGAAGGCAGAAGGAACTTGGAAGAAATCCAAACAGGCAGACATTCACTGTGTAAAAAGAGGGTGGTGAACTTTTGAACCTTTGCTGGTGTACAAAGCATTCAATAATACCCCACCACCACCACCACCACCACCACATTCTGCAGGTAATACAATCACAGTTCTCAGAGTAAATAAGGCCTAATCCCACCAGTGTGTGCTTCAAATAAGAACTTTGTTTCTCTGGTATTAGTTCCTTGTTTTTTCAGTTGTTTCTAAGTCCTTTAAAATTTGTATGATCAGTATTGCTCTGCACTTCTATGCTTGTACAGATAAGAACTAATAGTTTAATTTCACAGTGAAAAACACCTAGTAATATACCGAGAACATAGAATTGCCTAATATATGTGTTTTTTAAATTATAATGGTGTTTTCTGCTCCTATTTCCCAAATGTAAATTAAATGTTTAATTATTTAATGTAATGTTAATTAAATACTTTTGGTATGCCATAAAAATTGAATGAAATAATTCTTCTTAGAGTTTAAAAATTACTTTGTTACACCCTTTTTATTGGGCCCAGTTAAGAGAAGAGAAAAACAAACTCGCTGTCTTGTTCTTCTAATACGTTTTCATCTATCCAGTATAATTTGTATGTTCTTTGGATCTTATCAGTTTTTAATCATTAGTATTTTCAAATTTGGCAATTTGACTAAAAACAAGATAATCATTTTCAGAGAAACTATGAGTTAAAGAACATCCATCTTTTTCATCTACTTGTCTTTGTCTAAAATATTACCAATGTGAAAAATATCACATATAAGAAATTATGATGATGAACAACATGTACATTTACTCAAAAGGGGTAACACCGGTTAATAATAATATTTACCATTTGCTTCCTACTTACCAGCATATTCTGCAGATTATGTATTTTATCCTTCTTGTATCTTTTAAAATGGGTTCTATTACAACCTTCTCACTTTACAAATGAGGAAAAGAGGCAAAGAGAAGTCTTTTGTCCAAGATGGCAAAACTAGGAATTGTTAGAGCTAAGAGACTAATACTAGTCCCCTTGTCTCAATAACGCCTTTCCCTGCAGAATGTAATCCTTTGTGATGAAACAAATAAATGTTCTACTTCTTATTCAGTATTCTAGGTTTCCTGCTTTTAAGCTATTTCAAAATAAAAAATAATACTAAACAAAACTGTTAAACTCCTATAAAGTAAGTCAGAGGATTTTTCTATAATACACGGCATTTGCTTTTTGTCACACAATCTGGCAAAATATCAAAATTACTTGCATAATATTTAAGTAAAAGAAAATATATATTACAATGTTGGAAACTGTTATTTAGAGGGAAAATGGGCATTGATAAGTTATGGTAGAACTTATACTCTATGTAGCTCAAAAATATTAAAATGTAATGCATTTGTATCTATACTGAAGAAATCTTATATTTAAGGTTATTAAATAAAATGTGAGGAATCATATGAAACCTATTCATTTTTTGGATTATTAATGTAAATTACCTATGCAGCATAAAAACCAGTGACCAGTGTGAAGCAATTTGTGAAAGCATTTCAGTTATATTCCTGTAAAGTATATTGCTGCTTACACACATACACACACACACACAACTCTCCATGTATTTCATCTTATGTAATATATATTATTTATTTATGATACAAATAAATATGTAAATACTTTGTATAGTTATATATTTACACTATGTAGTTTGATTTCTATGTGTTAACTATAATAAATGCATATGGTCTAAAATATATACCATATTTTGTTAAATTGTGAGTTGCTTTGTTAGTTTTTTCATGTATGTTTGATACATATCACATATACATGCCATAATTCAAAGAGGGTTATGCATATGGTCATAAATAAATAGATATTACCACATAATTTTTAATTACAATAAACAGTGGGGCATTTGGCATCCTTATTGGCAATATTTGTTATCTGCAAGTGTCAGGGGAAGATTTTTATAATATTTAAAAAAACAATAAAAATGCACTTAAAGTTATTCTTTGATAGTGGGAAAAGAAAATGATTTAATCCATAACACTGGAAATGTAATTTTGTGGGATTACTTTTGGTAACTCTTATGTCACTGGTTTAGTTTGCAGAATTAACTTGAGTTTGTTCTAATATGTTTTTGTCTATCCAATATAATTTGCATGTTCTTTGGATCTTATCAGTTTTTAATCATTAGTATTATTCCAATTTGGCAATTTATACTAAAAAACAAGACAATCATTTTCAGAGAAACTGTGGATTAAGGAACATCCATCTTTTTCATCTACTTGTCTTTGTCTAAAATATGTAGCCATCATAAAAACTTACAGCTCTTTTTGACTTCTACATAACTTGTTAATTTACTGACCTTCACTGGTGAATTCCAAAGATCGAGTCTATCATAAGTGAAGCTCTTGATTTTCATTTATAACCACTGTACAATTTTTGCTATATTAAAAGATGAATAAAAGTGAAATAAAAAAGAAAAGTTAAATAAATAGCTTTTTATTTGGAAATTGTCAAAGGTAGTATAAAAAATCTTTATCAAGTATAAACCTTTGTCCCTGTATCCTATTACCCTAGCACAGTGCCTCGGTTGTACTAAGTACATAATAAGTATGTACTGAGTGAATATTGTATGTGGATATTAATTTCATAGCCACCAAGATGCACAGAAAAATCTGTAGGTAGAATTACATTGTTGCTTCGAGCGTAAACTTAAATATAGTTTGTAAAAGAAATGGCAAAATTGTAGAAGTGAAGCAAGTAACTAACATTTCCTAATAAGATTCTAATTTAAACAGAGACTTTGCAGCTAAGTTTAAACTAAACTACTTTCTACAAAAGACATCAAAGAATAATTCCCAAGCAAATCACTGTCCATGAAAGGTAAATTCATAATTCTGACTGATATATTCCGTTAGCACACATATTTTCTCCTTTCTTAACTCTATGAAATATAATTTACTATTACTTTATTATGTTTACTATTTTCTCAAGAAATACCAAAAGTCAATTCATAAATTCTCATTTTATTCTATAATAAAAATCAATATATATTTAGAATTAATATAATCCTTTAGCATCAAATTTCTTCAACCGTTAGACTTTTGTAAACTAAATCTCTACTTGTACATGCCTCATTGCTGAATTGGACATTCTTTTTTTATTGCCAAAGACATGAAGCCAGGAGTGATTATCTATGTTTAATGTTAAGTTTTTTACTTAATCCAGACATTATGTACTATTGGTAAAAATAAAAAGGGGCTGGTTTTGAGTTGGGGGAAATTGATACATTAAACTAGATTTGGTTTGCATTGACAACTTAATTGATCCCCTTTAATTTCTTACTCTGAAAAACATATTTTCTTTTTGTACTTTTGAATAAATCATTATGTTTTCTATATAACAAAACTATATTTAAATTGTGTGCATCTCATATTTTGTAGTTGGATAAAAAATTCCACTTGTAAATTTCTAATCACAAGCTGACAAATTACCTCCCAAAAATAAGATGCTAATTAATGGATGAGTTAAAAGTTCTTCACTCTCACTTGTTTTGCTTCATATCTTTTTCTACACTATTTCTCAAAGATAATATCATTTATATTCTTTCTCAGAGTGTCTTAGAGTATGTTTTTTTCAAAATATTTTATAGTGTTGTTTCCAAGTTCTGATATTTAACACTACATTGAGCTTTTAAACATTTTTGTAAAATAATACATTCAAAACTAAACATAATGGTAACTTGCACAATGTTAAGATTATTCAACTGTATGCTACTTCTCCTAATAAAAATAGAATGATAGAGGTTCTCTAACAATTTATTTTAAATCACCCACCATACTACAGTAGTGACATATTATCCTTGACATTTGATGAGTGGTTTATACTTTCAAATGAAGAAGATATCCAATCAAAATAAATAAAGAGTATTGCTTTTCAAAAGATAAAGTAAATCAAGGTGATCATTTGAGAGTCACATTTCTATAATCACCTGGTATTTATGAATCTAAATATCTCTTGTCTGTCCCATACTGAATTTTCTTATTTCAAAAGATCAGAAAGTCTGATTCCCAACTTTTCATATTGAGTCTTTGATTTAATCCAGACATTAGATTTTCCCTTTTTTTACCTTCTTCATAATTTAAAAGAAAAAATCAATATTTTCCCAGGAATATTGTTGCCTTCTACAAGTTGTTAAGATTAATTTCTGCAGTATTCTGTGCTGACAGTAAAAATCTAAGAGAGAAAAAAAAAAAAGAGTTGCATGGAAATTTACTTATCCAGATGCCTATTTTTCATAATTTTTTGGAATGAAGCTATAAAGTAACAGTTGTAAAGTTAGTTCTTTTAACAAATGGTATTGGGTCTTCATAAACCACTAGAGGTCCAGTGCACAAAATTTGTGCATTGGGTGGGGGGGTGTCCCTCAGGCTTGCCTGCACCCTCTCCAATCTGGGATCCCTCGGGGGATGTCTGACTGCCGGTTCAGGGATGAGGCCTAAACTGGCAGTCGGACATCCCTCTCACAATCCAGGACTACTGGCTCCTAACTGCTCACCTGCCTGCCTGCCTGATTGTCCCTAACCACTTATGCCTGGCAGCCTGATCGCCCCGTAACTGCTCCCCTGCTGGCCCAATCACCCACAACTACCCTCCCCTGCCAGCCATCTTGTGATGCCCATCTTGTGGTGGCCACCCAGGCTTTTATTAGTATAGATTTTAGGAAATTTGAGATTGTAGAATAATGATACAAATCAAGGGAAAGGTAAAAATCAGTAAAAAGCAGCGATGACTGGTATAAACAACAATGAATTAAATTCTGTAAAGTTGAAGGATGCCACAAACTGTTGATCACCTTAATAAGTCAACATTGCTTTTACCTTGTTCTAGCATGACCATTTCAGTTTATGTCTACAATAAGCTCAAGCAAATAAGAACTGTTGAATAGTAGATTGTCTCTGGCTATAGCTGTCTCCACGGAAGACTGTTCCAGAACTTCCACTTCCACACTGTTTCCATGGCCTTTCATGTGTTTGACAACACTGTCCCAGTCAACATTCATTCCACCTCCACATTTCAATAAACCTTTCTGAGCTGTGACTTTCTATTGTACTCTCTCTACTAAATTAGGGGTGAATATGTTGGCTTTAAATGTATGTACTTAGGAAAATCAGTTTAAACTGTTTGTCCATCCTTAGATTGTTCAACTTTGTGTATTCCTTTTTATTAAGTTTATTGGGGTGACATTGGTTAATAAAATTATGTAAGTTTCAGGTATATAATTATAAAATACATCATCTGTACATTGTACTGTGTGTTCACTTCCCCAAGTCAAGTCTCTTTCCTTCATCACTATTTAACCTCTCGACACCTTCTACTTCTCTCCAACCTCCTTTTCCTCTGGGAATCACCATACTGTTGTCTGTGTCTATGAGGGTTTTTGTTTGTTTGTTTTTTGTTTAGCTTAATTCCTTTACCTTTTTCACTCAACCCTGCCTCCCCTCTGATAGCTGTCAGTCTGTTTTCTATCTATGGGTCTGTTTCTATTTTGTTTGTTAGTTTATTTTGTTCATTAGAGTCCACATATAAGTGAAATCATGTTGTACTTGTCTTTTTCTGACTGGCTTATCTCAGTATAATACTCTGCAGGTCCATCCATGCTGTTGCAAAGGGATTTCTTTCTGTTCTACAGCTAAGTAGTATTCCGTGGTGTAAATGTACCACAGCTTTTTTATCCATTCACCCATTGATGGGACCTTGGGCTCTTTCCAAATCTTGGCTATTTGTAAATAATGCTGCAGTGAACATAGGGATGCATATATTCTTTCAAATGAGTGTTTTGGCTATCTTCAGATATATAACCAGACATGGAATCGCTGGGTCATAAGACAGTTCCATTTTTTATTCTAAAAATCAGAAAGAAGGCTCCAGTTTTTTAAGAAAGACAGCTTTGGAAGGAGGGAGGGAGTCAAAATATAAATGTCAATTAGCCCACAAACCTTATACAAAAATATCTGAAATTATTGTTAACAATATTTTCAAAAACTTATATGTTATGATTTATTATTTTTCCTATTAAAGTCAATTATGTACATTAAGAATATCATATACACCCATATATCCTTGATATGAACATTGTCTTTTATAATAAGAATGAAGGAGGTAAGCATAAAGGTATAGATTTTAATTTTAAATAAAGGGATATATCTTTATTTAAATACATAGGGTATCCTACATGATTTTGAATAGTATTGGACAGTTTCAAACGCCACATATCTTAGATTTTCATCTCTTTGATTAACTTGTCTATACAGTCACTCTCATTACCCAAGACTGATCATTGGCATTCAAAAGGTAGCAGAATGCTCCTGCCACGCTGACCATGCTGACCTTCACCATGAACTAACTGAAAAATCCATGTCAGCCAGCTAATTAAATGAAGCTGTGGACTTGGAAATGGTAATGGTTATGATTAGTGTGTGACATACCACATAACAGTAATGATATAATCTGGGTCTCAATAGACCTCAAATTGAAGTCCAAGGAGTCCTATTCTAATGAAAGGATGAATAAAAGACAATAAGAAAACTGTAAATGGACAGACAGAGCTCCCCTGCTCTGGTCTCCAAAAAGAGAAATAGTCGTTCCGGTAAGGAAGGTCGGTGAGGGTTTGCTGTCCCCTTGTATTTGATAGCTCCGTAAGGTAGCTAGGTCTGTCCGCACACCTTCCATTTAGGTCTGAGGAGTTATTCTTCATTTGCAGCAGGGAGTGAGGAGTCAAATTGGCACTGCTGACTGCTACGTTTCTCAGCAGCCAGTGAATTGCATGTTTCAATGAGGGGCATGCTGAGCATGGCATGTGTATGTGTAGTAGCTTACCAGTTAGTTTTTGTTGCATGTTTTCAGAGCTATTACAGTAATGAGATTAGTGATGCACAAGCTGATCATGCTTTCTTTAGACATTACACGTTGTATACAAGTGACAAATATGAAGTGAGCAGCCAGAAAATGTCATTTGGTAAGAAAGCAGGATGTGTGGGTGTTCTGGCTAAGCACACACTGTGTGCAAGAGGGGAGGGCTTTTGTGGACTAGATGAGTCCTGCTGGGCTCTCAGCCGTGGTGCTCTCAGATAATAAAGAAAGCTCGTCCTGTGTGAAATGTGCTCCTGACTGGAGTCTATCCCATGCTTGTTAGAATATGACATCTTGTAAATATGCTAGGCAAGACATGTTGCTGAACCTCTAAATGAGAAAAATGAAGCCTTTCATAGCAAATGTATCATCCCAGTGACCAGCTTACTCATGAGCAAAAACTGAGCATGTGTCCAGAAATGCAAAGTGCGGCTTTGGGATGTGCTGTCAGTCCAGGATATTCTAAATGCGGTCGGTGCGTCTGTGATTCAACAGCATCCTGCGGTGTGCAAATGGTATTCCTTTCCGTAGGTTCATATATTTACTGCATCAATGATGCTTGAAGTTAATGGTGACTAGAAAACTGCTTAATGGAACTCAAGAGCAGAGCTGAGAAATGGCATCGGTCTACCAATAGAGCTATTAGAATGGTCACAGATTTGCATCACAGATGCTGCATTAACCTTGCAAGTGCATTGACTAATTCCGTAAAGCCTGGTGTGTTTATATTGTATCCTGTCAGTAGGTTTGCAAGCTGTCCGCCATAAAACTGAAGTCATGGTAGGGGACTATTAGGGGCGCAGCATATGTCTACTATGTGTAACCTGTGCGAAAGGTAGATGGAATGTTCTTTTCTTCCGTAGACTAAGAAATATGTTTTCAGTTTGAGTAGATTTTGAACACGGGAATTTAAGATCCTGGATTATAAGACTGAGAATATGCATCATAAGCCCAAACTGGAAAGGAATGCTATAATTAAGGAAAATACCGTGAGGTCAATGGTAATCTTGTCAATTCACAATGCCGAACTTTGTCTTTAGGATATTGTTTTCCTGATATGAATTTAAATTTATATTAAGTGTTTTTGAATTTAATACCTGGCAGCCAAGAAGAGATTTATACAGTATCTGGAATTAAAAAGAAAAGAAAAGAAAAGAAAAAGAAAGAGAAGAAAGGTCATGGCCTGAAAATCCTCTTGAAATATTGCTTGAAAATAACTTCCTGGAATTTATGCTTGGTATTGTAATTATTGATTCTAACCTAATAGAGCAGATTTTTAAAATAATAGTCTTTTCTATTTCTTTAATGAGGTTTAGTTGAAAAATTGTATATGTACAAAATGTATCTTCTAACAGAGTGTTTAACTTACCTATTATTCATTTGATCAAAAACACTGAGAAATAAGATGTTTTCCACAAAAAAAATAAATGTCAAATCAATATTTTACTTTCTAATTATTTTGAAATCAGAATTTATAAGAGTGTCCTTAAATATTATTTCCACTGATTTTACCTCATTATATTTTTCCTTTATTTTTAAATCATACAACCTATTTCTACACTCTGGCATATTTAATGTTATTAGTCTTTAGGATAAAATTGCAGCCAGTAAGTCTAAACCAAAATTGAGTAAATATTGCAACCTAATACTTCTAAAAATGTTAGCTTGGTTGACAAACAGCAGGTATTTGTCAACATTTCTAAACAAATCATAGGAGTGTCAGGTTGGCCATCTTTAGCATAAGAAATTATTCAAAGCTTTATGGTGGTTTGCATAATTATAGATGAATATGATGTATACTGACCTAGATGATCAGCCAAAAAAAAAATCATTTTAACTGTCCATGGATTTAGATCTTACCCGTCATCAGTCAAACTGACGGAGACCACAAATGCAGTTTTCAAAATTGCCAGAATATATTTACTATTGCACATAATACATACAATTTAGCATCCTTTTAAGCTCCAACTATTATAACACATCTAAGGAAAGTCAATATATGTTTTAAACTGTTTAGTCCACTTATTAACTGGGCTTTACCTAAGAATATCAGAAACCTCACAATTCATTCCTGGATAGTATTCACACTAGTTGAACTACATTGTATCTTGTACTGAATGGTGCATTAAAAATGAGATTGTCAGCTATATATTCTAACTTGCTTATTTGTCAGTAGTTTGTTATATTCTTAATTTTGAGGGAGAGAAATAATATACATATAAAGGCTCACAAAAACCTGTCTTTAGTGAGCAGAGTGAGGATAGGAAGTACTAAAAACCCAAAAGAATTTTTAAAATAAAGTATTGGTACAATAAGTTTGAATAATTGTAAATCAGTAAAGTTAAAACAAAGAAAACAAAAATTTTTAAAGGTATAGCTACAATCAGTATTAAACCTAATAAGGATAAAAAAAAAAAACAGTAAAATACCACAAAATTTAAAAACCTCACTATTCAAACACATTTATTGTCTTATACTCTCTATTTCCCTTAGCAGATTAATTCAAGTTTAATGTCCATCAAGACAGTAATAAATTTTATATAAAAGTTTGATAATGAAAAGCAAAACCTCTTTTTTAAAGATTGCTTCAAGGAAAACAGTTTATTTCTGAAAAAAAAAAGTGATGAAAGCAACTGGTATAAAGTAATATTTCAAGTGTATTAAATGCCTACCATAATAAGAATAATTTAAAAAGCCATAGGAATATACTTCTATAACTTGAATAGAAATTTTTGAAAAAACAGTTCCCATAATTTTTAAGTTTGCCTGCTTTTATAAAGTTGAGTGAGTAAAAATAATCTTGTTCTTAGCAAAGCTTTTGTGTATCCATAGGTGCTTGTATCACTAATCTTGTTTCCATTTTATGCCCTAAGAATGAAAACACCCAACATTCTTCAGAATATAGGAATGTGAAGCATTAGGGAAGTCATAGAAAAGAATCCACTTAGCACCATGCACCTAATGAAGAGAACAAGGAACCATATCCTATCCTAGGGCCTGGTTGTTCCTTCGCAGTGACAGCTACACGGGGGAGAGAACAGCACTGTTGTCCTTCAGTAACTGCACTCTTAGATGAGACACACGTGGCCTACGACAAATATGGTTCCGTTTCAGATCATTGATGACAAAGGCAGTGAGTGATGTTAGTAAAAGAGAGTCCACTGCCAGGCTCAGTGTCTACCTCGTTACTCCTTTGCTGTTACAATCTATTTAAATCAAATTACATGCATAAATCGAATGATCTGCTATTTGTTAGAGAAACATGTCTTTAGAGCTAGTGTTCAGGTGAGTAAGTATCAACTTGAAAAAATCAGAATCATGATGTGTTTGCACTTTAAATTTTCAATTCAAAGCAATTGGAAACTTTGTGGAAAATGTTGTTAATTGATCTTTTTAATTTTAGCAATCAGTTTGTGTCTTCTCAAAACAAAAGACATTGTTTACTTGGTGAAAATATAGCCAAATTAATCATCTCCTAGGAGATTAAAAACATGATTCATTTCATTATTAAAAACTAGAGAAACCAGTTGGCTGTACCTACTTACTGTCAACCATAAAAAATAATAATAATCAGGCAATTGCCTTTACTTTGGAAATACCTACATTTCTGACAGGAAAAATTAGTTATTATTTCTAAATATAATGGTATCATTAAGATATATATTAAAGATTACATTTTCCATATTTTGTTAAAAATTTAAACCTGTTTAACACACATTAAATTTTTTTTAAAAAACTACATTTCTATTCTTCTGATGGTCACTTGCTTTTAAAAAGTTTCTTTTTATTATTCCCCCCCCCCCTTATTTTAATGTATTGAATGGCATTTCAGACTAACTTTTTATTGATTAAAGTAATTATAAACTGTCAAATTTATGTACCTCTTATATTTTTATTTAGTCTTATCTGTACTTTATATGTACACATTTTTCTCTGTTTTCTGAGAATGTACAACTATACTGTGGATCAGTTTAAAGAAAATTTTCACTTAATTGCAACTAGACTATATATATATTTTAAATTTAATGTGTAACTATAAAAATAATCAGTGATTTTCTGATCTTATTTATACTACATCGAGTTCTTATATATGATTGAACCAGTGGTCAGCAAACCGCGTCTCGCGAGCTACATGCGGCTCTTTGGCCCCTTGAGTGTGGCTCTTCCACAAAATACCATGGCCTGGGCGAATCTATTTTAAAGAAGTGGCATTAGAAGAAGTTTAAGTTTAAAAAATTTGGCTCTCAAAAGAAATTTCAATCGTTGTACTGTTGATATTTGGCTCTGTTGACTAATGAGTTTGCCGACCACTGGTCTAAACTGTCAAAGTAAAATATATTCATCTAACTTGTTCTAGTTTTTCTTTTTCTTTTGTTATTTATTATTTGCTGTTATTGTTGTTGACTTAGCCTATAAAACTACTTTATGTTCAAAAACATTTTAAGTAAATTTTATTCATTATATATAACTCAAGAGGGTCTTTTACTAAAACTGGAAAACTTTTTCCTTTTGGTTTTATGAATTCAGGCATTAAACTATCATACAATTCACAAATTCAGAAAAAAAAATATTTCATATATTTAATCAAGGGGCCTAAAACTAAAAAGGTACATTTTATTCTATTATCAGCTCTTTGGGGTTTGGGCCATATCTTGCAAAATAGTTTATTTTGGCAAAACCTCAATAGAGGAATCCCTTCCCGCCTACCTTCTAACTTTTCCCTGACTTCAGCCCACCACTGAGGTAAACACGATGTATTACTGCTAAGCACTGATGTGGATATTAAAATGAAATAGGGCATTGCTCCAAAACGAGGGGAGGAGGGAGAAAGGAAAGAACCTTCTCCCTAGTGCTGCTAGCAAGCCTTTATCTTTATGACACTAACGCTAATCCCCTGTGTAATTAACTGTAGAGTGGTTATGCAGGCAGCACGCAGCCCATGACAAGCCTCATAGAAAATACATCAGTATTAGCCACAGGTGAATTCGTTTAGAAAGATTAATGACTGCACCTGAATTTTAATGTCTGAAAAAGGATGGAACACTGAATCCTTAATTAAAAAGTTGAATGACTACTATGGTTTGTTTAACATCACAAATTTCAACGGGATTGTTTTGTATTCAAATGCAGTATGCAAAATGAAACTTTCCTTAGAAAGTGGGGAAGTAAGGGTGAAAAGCAAAAATGTTTTATGTGCTTTACTTTATGTAAATCGATACATGGATCAGTTGTTTTGATGTGGATCAAATGTAACATAATTGTGGCTCTTTTCTGTTTACAGTGAATGTGAAGCGAAGAATTCTTATAGAACATCAGTGGCATTGCCCTCAAGCCAAGAGAAAATGAGTAATTTTATTCTCTTCTTTAATGAAAGGAGTTTATTCTTCATTATTATTTTACAATTTTTTTAATGAAGAGAAAAGTAATCTTGGAAAACAATTTGACATGCCATTCCCAGTAGGGTTTTAACTCCGCTTTGCAAACTCTTTTACTATGTGAAAGCTTGTCACAGACAGAAGATTTTTTCAATGACAATTTTAATCTCCTTTTTTAGGACTTAGAAGAGGAAAAGGAAAAGAAACTTAGGCATGCTTCTATCTACAAGAGAATAAAATAACTCAGATTAATCATTTGTTCTTGGGGTTAGAATTGCTAAAAGCAGATGTCTTAAGCAAGAATGATCTAAAGTATTATTTTGACCACTGTGCTTACAAATTTAAAACATTTCTTATTATTTTCCAATGAATCACAGGAATAGTTAATATGTTCTGGAGCTTAAACAAAATCTGATCTGGCCAAAAAAATATAAAAATAAATAAAATTAAAATGAAGAAGTATATAAGGAAAAGTCTGATGTAATATCATTGATCTACCAAGTTGACAATTGACATATTTAGTGTAGATGCATAACCAAATTACTTTTTTTTTATTTTCAAAACAACACTTAGCTTTTATTATCAGAATGTAGGATTTTAAAAAATCGAAACCAATATTATTTCTAGATTTCTACTAGCATAGTGTATACATTGTCTGCATTTTCTGTTTGTTCTTTGTTTTTAATGAGAATTCCACAAAACTTTTAGTTAGAAGATATCAAAGTGCATGTCAAATTCCTTTGCCTTTTTCTTTTCTAGGTCAGAATGCTGCTCACATTCATGGCAAAGTAGATGTTGCTGTCCCTTCGCTTCACACATTGCCGGCTGTACCACTCTTTCTGCCAAGTGAAAGCATGGCTTGTAGTTCTGTCTGCTTTCCAAGGGAACACATTTTTAATGAAATGTCATTTAGGAGTATTTGTTACTTCCTGTAAAAGCTTCTTTCATGGTTTTTGTGTGTGGAAGAAAAAAAAAAATCAGCCCCTTAAAATGTTGTAGTTGTAACTGTTCCTAGTACTCAGAACAGTAGAGGGGGAGAAAAAAGAAACTCCAGTTCTCACAGATGTATCAGATGTTTTTAATAATGGATTGTAAAAGCATGTGTTCTGTGTACCGCTAGCATCTCTGAGATTATTACAAAGCAAGTTTATCACTGCCGATTTACATTAGTTATAATTCCCTGTGCCATCGTGTGAAACGTCATTGGCACAGGAACTATAAATATTTTTCAGAGATTGGACTGCATTCTAAAGTAAACACTGACATCTTAGTATAAAGCCAAAACTGAAATGTAAAGCAATGCTAATGCTTTGGCAGCTCTTGTCTGCTGAATTCAGTTAATCTATGAGGATTCAATCTGTGGGATAAGGTTTGAGGGGGCTTAAGCATTGATATTATTAATACCAGTTAAAATAATTTACAGAGGTGTCTATTAAAGCTGTCAGGAAAGTGTTGACGGACAAAACTAGTCGAGTCTGGCTCTGCCCAGAGTTCTTCACATTAAATGTCAGTTAATAATGTCTGTTATAATTTTAGTAAGTAAATGTCTGAAAGTTCAGTATTATAGCTTTCTCCCAGTTGTGACCCTAAATCCTTTTCCAGACTTACTTAAAACCTCATCACTAAAAGTTAAGCAGAATCTCCATGGGTGCATAAGCTTTGCTGGAAGAGTCCTTGTAATTTTCTTAAACTCCAGGGGGTCATGTTCACGCCTGAACCGATTAAATCAAGAAGAATAAGCAAATTCCAAACTTAAAAATTAAAGGATTAAGACCAAAAAAAGGTTTAAGTTGCCTTTTAAATACATTACTGCTTTGATTTAAAACAGTCATTTAAAGTGATTATTAAAGAGGAAGCTAAAAAAATAGATTTTATTCACTGAAAGACTGTATTTGAATCAAAATGTGAAACAGGGCCAAAAACTCATATTTATAAGTAAGCCTATATATATAAAATCTCTTTTGAATATCTTGCCCTAATTTCGCTAGGTGTTGTCCTAAATTCGCTAGGTCCTGTTAACTCTGAAAGGTAGAATACAGCTCTGGTGAAACACCATAAACTCTCACAGCTGTGGCATCTTTACCCTGTTCATAAATTTGCCACATACAGTGCCTTAGTAGATAAGATTCGGAACCACTTTCCTTCTTGCTGAATAAAGGGATAATATGTACGAGTCTCCCTCCCTCTCCCTGTCACTAAAGCACAACACCAATTTTTTTTTTAAATATATTTTATTGATTTTTTACAGAGAGGAAGAGAGAGGGATAGAGAGTTAGAAACATCGATGAGAGAGAATCATCGATCAGCTGCCTCTTGCACACCCCCTACTGGGGATGTGCCCGCAACCAAGGTACATGCCCTTGACCGGAATCGAACCTGGGACCCTTGAGTCCGCAGGCCGACGCTCTATCCACTGAGCCAAACCGGTTTCGGCACAACACCAATTTTTGACCTTGCATCCTCACTATAAACACTATTCTAAACCTACTGTAGAGTTTTTGCAATATTTATAGGCTCACTGGAAGTTAGACCTACATATTCAATGAAATAATTTAAACACATTTATTTATGCATATATTAACTATATGTTAGGTGTTTTTCCTAGAAAAACAGTATAATTATAGCAAATTTTCACTTGAACTCTCTATGAAAAGTAAGAACTTCACTAGAAAGCCAATACTATTTAGTATTAATTATTTATTATATGACAGTCAGTCACTATATTACAGGCCTTAAATGGTATCTCATTTGGGCCTGAAAATATGTTTATGATGGATATTGTATTAACCTCATTTTGTAGATTACAAAAACCACAACACTGAGGTGCAATGGCTATTTTTAACTTAAAGTGCTATGCTGTGCTGAAAACACAGACTTTTATTTAAATTTGCCATATCTCCCCCTACTCTTTTAAACTGTCATTGGCTAAATTAAGAGCTATTAAATCGAAGTCTTTACTCCAAAAATCCTAGAACAATGTTTGCCCTGGAGTTTGTTTGGAGATTTGTTACATAACTTGAAGACAAACCTACAGAAGCAAATGCATAAATAGTAATTGTAAAAAAAACTGTAGCTTCTGCCCTAACCGGTTTGGTTCAGTGGATAGAGCATTGGTCTGCAGACTGAGGGGTCCCAGGTTCGATTCCAGTCAAGGGCATGTACCTTGGTTGCGGGCACATCCCCAGTCGGGGGTGCGCAGGAGGCAGCTGATCGATGTTTCTCTCTCATCCATGTTTCTGGCTCTTTATCCCTCTCCCTTCCTCTCTGTAAAAAAATCAATAAAATATATTTTAAAAAAATAAACTGTAGCTTCTTTGGACCCCTGAATGTGATCAAATTGGATGTAAAGTTTGCAGCACTAACAAAGCCAATCTTTCAGGGCTGCATCTAGAAGATAACAGTAGATGTTGGCAACATTTATGGAAACGAAGGCACTCAGTAATCAACTAACATCTGCTTCTTTGGGCTTGGAATTTTTTAAGTGGACAGGACACATATTTCACTTCCTGTCAAGTTTTCATTGTTTCACTCCAAGCCTCTCTTTTCGCTCCAAGTCTGATGTCCTTTGAATATGAGGAAGAAATATTATGACACTGTTCTTCTTGTGGCAGGATTCCTTTTCATCACACACTTTGCATGTCTGTAAAATGAAAGTAATTTAATGATTAAGGAATCAGAAGCATGATTGTTTTACATGTAAAAAGTTTGAGATATACTAAAAGTTAATTATAGAAATCTAAGTAGTGAGTATGTGGGTGTTTGCTTTTACAATACTTTCAACTTTTCTGTATGTCTGCAGATTTTTATAATAAAATGTTGGTTGGTGGGAGCTTTGGATACATTTAAGTAAAATCTAAAATTTATACATCCAACTACTAACACTGATTATTGATTATTGCTGTGAAGGGTAGGAATTAATGAGACTTTCACTTCCTCCTAATTGTTTATACAGGTGGGGCAAAAGTAGGTTTACAGTTGTTCATATGGAAAATAATACAATCATTAATAAAGAAAAATACAAAAATAAGTTGTTTCATGTACTCACAGCTATAATCCTAGATGAATCATATACATATTGGGATTATACTGCATTAACAATTTTTTACCCCATTTTTATAAATATAACACGAGAGCTTGCACTTATCATTCATTATTCTTCAAGCTAGTACTTTTAATTGCTGCCTGGAATGTCATCATATGGGCATGTTTTGTTTTATTTTATTCCGACAGTCCTTATTTTGCAGATGGTCATGTTTGGTCAGCATTTAATTAATATTTTCAGAGATGTTGAAAAATATTCTTAATAGTGAACATTTTGATACTGTTATATAGCCCAAAACACCACTCTTTTCTTTCTTTTTGTTTTGCCTTTGCTTTAATTTTGTGGATCAGAAATAATGGGTAGTTTTTCTATCATAGATGAAGTACAGCAACAGGTGCCCTGATTTAAGAAAAAGCCACATATGAAATCGATTTCTACAAGAGATGTAACTGTGAACAAATTCTTCATTTTAAACGAATGGTTTCCCACAAACTCTGACTAGAGGTGTGTTTAAAGTATACTTCTATTTATAACATTTTAATTGATATCTTAGTGCATACATTCCTGTTAATATGTACATTGAGTTTATTTTACTATAATTTAGAAATATTTTAAAGGTAAAATTAATTGACACAAATACCATAAACTTTACTGTTATGTCATTTTATATTGATTTTATTAAAAATAAGCTGCTGTCATCTATCTCAAAATTATGCTGACAATCGTTTTAATGCCGTCCACAAGCTAGACTATTTGTATCAAGCATATCAGAAATCCAGATGCTAGGATATTAGAAAATAAATTATCCTTATAAATGCAGAGGTGGAGTATTTCCGAGCCGAAAACGCTTTCTCTGGTAGTCTAACTGTTCCGTTTCCCTTAAAGATGTAATATTTTTCCAAATGTGGCTGTATGAAAAAGCTGAAGTACAGCACTTCCTGCGGAACCATTTGTCATTTACCTACATTTACTGCGTTCACTGTCCTCTGTGTATTGCTCAACTTCACTTTTAATAGGAGAAAATAGGCCTTAAAAGGGAAGCAGTATTTTACTGCTGAGCAAGAAACTATTTGTATTCCTCCTTCAAAGCCTGCCTAGGAGCATGTAGGATGGCTCTTGACCAAAGGAGATGGTATGAATATTCATGTGTTTTATGAATCACAGAGTTGAGGCCGTATGGTTTTCCCATTTATCAATTACTGGTTCAGGATTAGGCAGCCGAAGAGTTGCACTGATTAACAACGCTCCTTTTGTTTGCTCCATGTTGAGGTGACACAGCCCAGTGACAACTGTATTATTTCTTGCCTCTTCAGCTGTCCACACTTGTGCAATTAGCTTAACATCCTATCAGGTTTCATCATGTAGCCTCTTTATTTCCACGTTGTGAGAATTTGTGGAGCTGTAAATTAGAATGACTTCTTAAAGTTTAATTTCTCTTTCCTGTGAAGACCCCACGGTTACTGCGCCTAACAAGCATGGCTAATCATGCCCATCATACGTGATCTCGGGAATGCCTGGCATCTGACTGGAAAATGAAGGTTTTAAAAAGTTAATGGCACAGGCCATTGAGAAAAGCAGCTGTAGTGAGAAACACTGTAGAGAGGTTGGAGTAATTCAGACAAACTCACCTTGATGGACTAATTTAGCGTATTTATTTTGTCTTTGTTTTATACTTGTTTTCTTCCTCTTTTCCTCAACCCTCCTATTTTAGTCCCTTAAAACCTTCACTAGGAGATTTCATGGAGGGCTACTACTGCTGTTAAAATCAGAAAAAACAACAACAGTGGATTCCTTAGTGGTTTGAGAACTCTGCTTTTCAGATCCTCTAGATTCTAAACCATTTTTGAAAAAGGAAAAAAAGAGTAGTTAGTAATCTAGAGACCTGACCCTTTTTTCCTTCTCCCTACTTCTCCCTGTCTCTCTCTCAATGCCCCCAACACCTCCCTCCCCTTCCCTCTCTCCCCCCTTCTTCATGTTTACTCTCATTAGTATGCAAGGGTACGTTTTAATGGGATAGTGTGAGAATAGTCAAAGCCTATTCTCACTTTAAATGCTGAATTAGCATTTTTTCCAAAAGAACAATGAAACTGCTCATCCAGTATTTAGCAGCATAGATTAAGATCCAAACTTTTCTTTTTGCGCTGCTAAATATTGATTCCTGCTTTATCTCCTATTGTTCCTTTGTGGTTTAGTTTGCTACCTTTGACTAGGGTCACCTACTTCAGTCTGTGTGTGGATAAGCATCCCCAAGCTTTGTTCTCTCCTTCAGTGATGGGCAGCCAGTTTCAACTCTATCGAAGACTTTTTTTTTTCTTTTTTACGTTTTGAATTATTGCTAACATTTCTCTTTTATTGTGAATATGAAGGAAATCAGGCTGTCTCTATAGTCTTCTGAATATCCCAGGGCAGTTGGAATTAGCTGTCATGAAGTTCTTTCTTTTCTGGACAACTTTACTGCTAACTTATCTGAAAAGGAGCCAAGGAGGAGAGAGAGAGAGAGAGAGAGAGAGAGAGAGAGAGAGAGAGAGAGAGAGAGAGAGAGAGAGACTGCCCCATGCTTCAGTTGTGTAATTTCCCCTAATGTGGGAGAATCTAATTTTCTCTGTGAATCTGGGACTGCACAGGGATAGGTTAGTTAGTACCTCCCAGCATTTTAAAACCCCTCAAGCAGCGTTGGCTGACAGTCTCTGATTGTTCGAATCATTCTAAAAAACAAACCTGATACAAAACAAATAAACAAACAACAACAAAAAAAGCACACACGTAAAATAAAAACCTGTATATTTTAAGTGGGTGTAAAAGAAGTTTAGAGTTTGTAAAAAGAATTCTACTTTCTTTTGAAAAGAAAAAAAAATCCTTTTGTGGATTTGATAGAGGAAGGATCCAGACAGACTGCTAGTGCTGTTGAATTTCTTCTCTCAACTCCAAGCATATCATTCTGTGCAGAGTACGAGGCTTTGGCTGTCTGGGATTCTGAAAATTCTGTTTGTGAGGCAATGAACAGTGTCAGATTCTTTGTTCAACATTCTGAACACTGAGTCTCACATTGTGAATTCTGTTTTTCTGGTTTCTAAATCCTGAGTGGTTGCATGCAATATACATGTGGGACAGAGATTAGAAAGATTCTGTCTGTGTATGTTCTTGCGCCTTCTACAGCATGTGTTTTATTCAGTGACTGCTACTCAAATATATCCATACTCTTTTTTTTCTGATAGATGAGTTAAATTATTTCATTTACAGGGCATCAAATATTTTTCAATGTTACACAGACTCTAAAGCTCTAATACTACTTTTCATTTCTGGTTTGCATTGGCATAGTCTCGATCAATAGAGGTTCAAAATAGATGATGTATTAATTAACAAAATGGTGAAAAATATGGGGACAAATACATGACCATGTAAGAAAGAAAAATAACCAACAGTCTTCAATGTTCCGTTTGTTTTTCAATAAGGTTGATCTCTCATTTACTTCGGCGTCCTTTCTCATACGCTTTTCTCTTGCATTCATTTTCTTTCCATATTACAGTACATGTATAAAAATATTAAAAGCAATAATTTATATTTATACACTGCCACTTTTATAATTCAAAATTCTTCCAATTGCCATCATCCATTCAGCTGCTTAGGTGAAAAAATAATGCACAATGTTCTTACAATTTCCTGCATGAGGTCACAACTGGAGAGAAAGCTGTATTCAGCAAACAACAATGGAAAAAGTTGGCTTAAGGTGTTTTAAATTGTCTATTAAGTGCACTGTAAATAGCAAATTATGGCAAATATAAAATCAACATGAAGCATGAAACCAAATCTCCACTTGTATAAATGGAATATGACTCCCCCCTCCCTTTTTACATAGACTTTATTTTTTTAGAGCCGTTTTAGGTTCACAGCAAAATTGAGTAGAAAATACAGAGAATTCACCTATGCTCCCTACCTACACATGCACAGCCTCCCCCACCATTAACTTCACACACCAGAGTGGTCCTTTTTTTTTTTTTTTTTTTTTTTTTTTCAATTTACTTCTCTATTTGTTAGTGAAAAGAAACTCTGAGATGTGAAATCCATTGACATGCTGGGTAAAAAAAAAAAAAATTCCATTGTAGCTCAGTTTCCAGCCTTGCTGAGGTCCATAATTCCAAAAGACAAATGATACCCTGAGTGCTGCTAAATTCATGAGACTAAATGAGTTACTGAGGCCACACTGTGTTCAATGCATGACCCAGAAGGGATGCTGAAAGTAGCAACTTGGAAAAGGTGTCAATAGAAGCGCTGTTTGGTTTGTAGATGTAAATTGGCAAATGCCTCGCCAGAGATTACACTGGGGACGCAGTACAGCCATCATTGAGACTTCTCCTTTTTCTGCTAATGGCAGTTGCTTCTACCTGTGGGTGGACAAAATTCCAGATGTAATTATTCAGTGTTCAAGCCCTGCTTCCTCAATCTGCTTCCTAGTGGGACTATTAAAATTGAAGCTCTACAGAGAAATAAAAATAGAAGTTGTCATATCATCTTAGGAGGAAATAAACCAGTGTTTAAGCCAAACAAATCCCAATATATGAGAACAACAAAATTGAGAGAGCACAGATTTAAAAGCAGACTAAGCCACCTGAAAGTGATGGTGATTAGAAATAATATATTCTTGAATAGCCTGTGTTGTTGTTGTTTTTCAGGCTATCATAAGATGATAAATATGCTTCCTTTGCCTGTAAAGTCAAATGGTGGAGCTTTCTAATAGCAATTACAGTATGAATACTGATTATGAACATTAAATACAGCACTGCAGACGCTTGCAAAGCCTATGAATCAGTAAGATATCTATCCTGTTCGGCAATCCAGGTCTTGAATGTTAAATAGAAGAGCCTTAAAAACCTGGGTTCCATAAGCTTTCATTATATTGGAGACAGATGTATTTTTCAAGGAATCAGGACTACGAGTATTGATTCTATCAAAGAGTTCTAGGAACATTAACAGAAAAGAGATTCTCATGACATCATGTCCCTCAACCTAATGTGTGCATATAATCCATGTGGGCCATGTATATTTTATAAAATTATTGATGAAAGGAAAAAAAGATCCCTTAAGCCTTTACTCTATAAATGCTATTTCTCCACCATCTTCTTAGCTTGTGCTTTGAGGCTTTTCTAAGTGGTTGCTCCTTCATGTATCCACTCAGTCTTTCCACTAGCTTCTTCTCTGCTTAAAGAATTGTCCTAAAGCTGCAGCCAGTCCTTATTGAGATCAGCCTCAGTGCTTTTGCCTGTATACCCCTTTCCACCTTACCCTAGTCTCACAAACCATTTACAAAAAAAAAAATAGTATTATTTAAGAGTCACTTAAGCATTCACAGGGCTCCTGCTTTGCAGAAAAGTTGGCAGTGAAATAGAAAACCTGATGCCATCATGAAATAGTAAAACACATATGAAGGGAGCTTTGAATTTTAAGGTGAATATAGATAGTAAAGAATAAGTTGCTATTTTTTTACTTCCTGAATCTACTTTATCATTGCTCAGTATTGTCAGTGGTATTTAAGTCATTTCTTAGAAGACTAACTTACTTCTATCCATTTTTATCTGAATCATTTTTTTATCATTTGGATAAATAAGATCATTTACATAACAACCCTGACACAAATAATCTATATATATAAAAGCCTAAGTGACCGTTTGACCATTTGACCAGTAGCTATGACACGCACTGACTACCAGGGGACAGACGCTCAAAGCACAGGCATGGAAACATGGAACAGACTGATGAATCTCAGAGGGGAGGAGAGAGGGCAGGAAGAGAATAACCAAAGATCTTATATGCATACTAGAGGCCCAGTGCACGGATTCATGCACTGGTGGGGTCCCTCGGCCTGGCCTGCAGGGATCGGGCTGAAACCGGCAGTACAACATCCCCCACAGGGTCCCGGATTGTGAGAGGGCTCAGGCCAGGCCAAGGGACCCCACTGTTGCACGAATCTGTGCACCGGGTCTCTAGTACTCTATAAATATTTATTGTATGGATGATTGAGAAAAGGGTTTCCATTTGGCATCTGGGTTTTCTTAATACAAATAAAGTATATAATGAAATAAGTATGGAAATGCATGACCAAATGCATATGTATACATACAACAAAATAGTTGGGTGCTACTATTTCTTTAAGCATTAGATATAATATTTTCTCCAGTATTTACAAGACAGTGACAAGTTTTTTATATTGGCATAATGTTGTCAAAAAAAAGAACTGAAAATTTACAAAAGGAGCTTTTCTTTCATAGCTGTGCTCTGACAGAAAAAAAAAGGAATTGGTGGTTTCGTTCTGTGTGCTACACAATTGAAGGCAGACAGTTACTTAGGGCTCATTACGTGTGGTTTGAATGGCTAAGAATAGATATGTTCAAAGTGTAGATATCAATGTCTTAAAAGCCACTCATGGCATAGACAACATGTTCTTCTTTAAACTACTTAATTTTTGTCTCGAAATTAATATTTCATTATCCCTTGGAGCACTTGACATGGTCTTTATGGTTTGAAAATGTATAGCAACCACCATACAAACTGATAGTAAACTGTGTCTTCAAACCCATAGAGAGAAGGTGCTACAACTAAATAAATGCTTCAGCACATAACCGAAGTAATTAACTGTAGTAGACAGATTTAATGCCATGATCATTTATTTTAACCAAGGACAAAGGTAGAGAGAGGTAGGGCAGGAGGAAAAATGGATGCAGTAGGAAAGTAAAAAAAAAAAAAAAAAGTAAATAAATATCAGTGTTGCCTATGTCAGGAACAGTGGCCCCCTGCTACTTTCTGAACTATCATGTTCAAAGCTGTTGATTTAGGCTCCTGCTGGTAAACATGCTTTTTTATAACCTTAACTCATCCATATTTCACACAAGAGACTTCATAAAAGAGACAGATTTATAATTTTCTGTCACTGAATTCAAGATTACCAATTATTTCTTTATTGAAATTTTTGCATCCTTTACTTGAATAGGTATTCATAGTTTTATAGGCCTTCTTTTTTCTCACTCACTCAATTGAGATTTATGGAGCCTAAGAGTTTTCTCTTGCAGCAACACAAAAACATTATACTTCCAATTCACTGTGCCTCAATCAGTGTAATCATTTCCAGAAACAAGCCACAAGTTTGAGAATTTATATGCTTTAGTAAGTCTATATTCTTGGATTATGTAATAATTTGGCATGAATGGAAAATAAGGATTTTCAAGGACAGAATATATGAGAGTAAAGATCCCTTCATAGATTAATTGTACATTCATATTTAAAATATTAACTTTTCTCTATATACAAGCCAAGATTTAAAACTTTCCAAACCATATCAACAGTTTCAGAACACTAATTATGTTGAAGTTTGCAAAAACAGCTGATAATTTCAACCCAATATTGTAAGTGAAACTGCAAAAATGAGAATAGGAAAGTTTATGAGAGGTGTGAGATCTTTTGAGCCTGAGATTTTAAGGCCAGTACCTACAAATGGATGAATGTCACATACTTCTACAGACACTATGCTCTGTCTTGTTGATAAGATTTTGTGTGGCACAGTTCTAATTTGTGTGGAATTTGTGGAGGTGTTAGAAAAAATATGATCAGGCAAATTCTCTAAATTATTGTCTGAGAAATGGTTAAGACCTTAAGAAAAACTAACCAAAATATGTCTTAAAGATTCTGGCATTTCTTAGAAGGCTGAGTGATCCTATTCCATTCCACACAGAGAGATGGGTGGTGACCCAATGGAAGAGACTGAGGGGGATCTCACTCTCTGGCTTTTGAAAATTAGAGAAAGGAGACCCCAGCTCCGTGCGGACTCAGCATGTGGCCTGAGGAGCAGAGAGGAGGCTGGATTCCTTTCTCCTGGCCACCAGGCACCACCGACGTCCCTTACACAACTACATGTCATCGCCCCTGAATAGGTCCCAGGCAGTTCAACAGTGAGGGCTGATACAGAAAGCGAGAGCCAAACAGCACGTCCTTCCAGACATGTCACCTAAAACTAGGTCCCCTGGGAACACCTCAACCATATATTCATCACTCAGACTGGGGACGCTGCTCAATAACAGTTTGCAGAAATAGTAAATAAATAGAAGTAGTTATCTATAAAAGCTGAAGAGCCCTGGATCATTTGGCTCGAATATTATGTGTCTAGCTAAATACTGCTTAAATAAACTTACATAAACTCTAGATGCATGTTTATAGTTTATATCAGTGATGGTGAACCTATGACACGCGTGTCAGCACTGACACGCGTGGCCATTTCTGATGACACGCGGCCGCTGAGGCGGCCGCATGCCGAGGATGAAACATTTGCTGCTCCTGAGGATGAAACATTTGCGAAATAATGTTTTTTCCTCAAAGTGACACACTACCCGAGTTATGCTCAGTTTTTTGGCTAAGTTTGACACACCAAGCTCAAAAGGTTGTCCATCACTGGTTTATATAAACTTCATCTTGATCTTCCCAAACCTGTGAGATTGACAGATTTCAATATTTTAATCCAAATTTTCACATTAAGAAACAGCAGTTCAGAGAGGTTAAGTGAGTTGCATGAAGTTACACATAGTTAGCATCACATGAAGAACTCACCTTCTGAATGCAATCAACCAACCAACCAACCAACCAACCAGTCAATCAATCAATCAAGACACAGGAAGTCCTATTGAGATTCACATGAGAGAATCTGAAAAAAATTTTCATTTTGAGAAGATTTTATGAAATAATTATTTTTAGCTTTTGCTAAATATTAATGGGAGTAGAGTCCATGGAAAATATGGAGAGGTCATTTAGTATTATTTTTCTAGTTTTCTTTATTTTTCAAAATCTACAACTCACATAAATTTTGCCATGTTTCTCAATGTGTTTTGCTTGTGAATGTGTTTGTGAGGATGTATGTATAATTTGATATTGGATACGGGAAAAAATATAACTCATTGAAGAAGGTTCAAAATAGGATATAAGAATAAATATTTAAAAAGAGATATTTTAGCCCTAGCCGGTTGACTCAGCAGATAGAGCATCGACCTCCGGATTGAGGGGTCCCAAGTTTGATTCCCCTCAAGGGCACATACCTGGGTTGCAGGCTCCATCCCCAGTGAGGTTGTGAAGGAGGCAGCCAATCAATGAGTCTCTCTCATCATTGATATTTCTATGTCTCTCTCTCTCTCTCTCCCTTCCTCTCTGAAGTCAATAAAAAAAAATTTTAAAAAGTGATATTTTAGTGAAATTGCTAATAAAATTTAATGTAAGAAGATTATTAATGTCATAGTTTTTTATCATTCTCATAGATATGTAATTTTCCATAGGATACTTCTCAAGAAAAAAACACAACAATAACAATGACAACAATAGGATCTCACATGTAAATAACTCTTCATTGTCACCTTTGTTCTCTTGTTTTTGTCCAGAATTTTAAAAAATAAAATGAAAATCCCAGGTTAGGTTAAGTGGCCATTAAAACTACATATACTACATATTTTCCAAAGGTGTCTTGAAATACAAATGTTAAGTTTTGAGATTCTAGAGCTAGTACAAGAATTGTACATATTCTCTTTTATGAGTGATATAAATGTACTATATGTAATGTTGAACAAGTCATATTGCAAATGAGTTGGAGTTTTTGTTTATCCTCAAGGGTATATTGCTTTTTTTATTTTAAAAACATAAATATAACAAACTGCAGCATCAGAGGCCCTTTATAGAGTCAAATGCAGTGGTGGAAGCTCCCAAGTTGCTATAATGTCAAAAACACAGTATAACTTGAAGGTAACAAAACAGAAAAGCAAGGCAAGAAAAGAAAGTGTATTTTATGTAAAGTATTTTGGCTTACAGTATCCTAAAGAGGGCAAAAAAGCTGTCAGATTGTAACATGCACACATTGTTTATAAACATACTAACAGCCAAGATCTGGGATTCACAAAACCTGTCCCGGTCCATCTATTTTTTATCAGTACTTCAGTCTTTTATGCTAGCCTCTAAACAATATATTGTAAAGAGGAGACATCTCATCAGTGAAGTTTTCAAGATTCATTTTGATCAGAATAAAATCAAGTAAACCTGCTTACATTTTCCAGGAGTGAACCACACCATATTGTAATCCAGCTTCACTAAATGCATTGATTATATATCCCTTGGAAGTGTGGGATACCTTTAAAGAAACAATTTGCAATTACTTTTAATAGTAGAAAAATTTTACATCTCAATTTGCACCTGTTTTCATGGGTTAAGAATATGCAGCAATTTTTAAGTAGTGCTGAATTGATGTGAAATATGAAATGAACAATGAAAGAGAAATCTGGACAGTAAGATGTTGAAAGGTCAGTAAATTAAGAATTCCTTGGTTTCTATCATTACTTTTTCAGCTTTCTTTTTTGAGAAGAAACCTTCCTTTAATTTCTTTCTTCCTCTTTCTTCCTCTTTCTCTCTCTCTCTCTCTCTCTCTCTCTCTCTCTCTCTCTCTCTCTCTCTCTCTCTCTCTCTCTCTCTTTTCATAAGGTTTAAGAAATCCTCCCAAGATTTCACAAACTCCTTTTGGTAGCTTTCCATAATGCTGGCTGCTGGCTATTACTTCAGGTGACTGTGAAATCTTCTTCATAGAAGTCAGCTGAAATTATGCTTCTAGTCATCATACAGAACTTACCCTGAAAATAGAGCAAATAAATATGTATAGGATCAATTTTTACATTCAATTAAATATTTGCATTTTACTCAAAGAATGGGCATGAGTGTGAAAATGGTCTTGTGACGCACATTATACACATTGCTATAGCATGCATTACTCTACCAGGGTTAAAATATTATCATTGTGCCTGATAGGCACATGTGATAGCAGAGCCTAGGAATGAAGGATTTACAGCAAACACCCATTGGCTTAGTAAACACAATTGCATGCTTCCCAGAGTAAGGGAATGTGTGAATTCCTTCAATAATACTGAAGAACTAAAATAGTCCCTCTTAAAATCTTAAAAGAAAAAAAAAAACACACACACAATACTAAGTAGCATGCTTTGAAATTATAACAAAATACTAATGCCAAAAATAGTAACAGCAAACACCTATTTGGATTTAATACATATCCCTATCATACTAAGCCACCACTTTAGTCCCCATTTTCCGCATATTTTACAGAAGGCTGAGCTGAGACAAGCAATTTAGTAATTTTCAGGTGATAACTGACCTAGGAGAACTTAAGATCTAGTCTTAAAAAAACTAGTCCTATATAATAAAGAGCTAATATGCAAATGATCAGCCCACACGCCCTCGCGCCCTCGCTGACCTGAGATTGCACCCCCCCCCCCCCCCCCCCCCCCCCCCCCCGCTGCAGGGCTTGACAGAGGTGTGGCTGGCCGGTTCTGGGTCTCATGCGATTTTGAGGCACGTGTGAGGACTTAACTCTGGGTCTCATGGCACACCCCAGACTCTGACAGGAGGGAGATTTTCATATACATTTTACTAATTTCTTTCATCTCTGACACTTCTATTATAGAGAAAGGGCAAATAGCAATATTAAAATATTTCCTCTAATTAATTCCCTTTTAATGTGCACAAATTTCATGCACCAGGCCACTAGTCAATTACAATACAGCTAACATTTACATAGTATTTGCCAATTTGAGGCAATGGGCACTTTTCTAAGTGCTTTTCATGGATTGATTGATACATCTACCTTATTTGGTTGATTTGATTATGGTCTTCATTTTACAGAGGAGAAAACTGAGACAGTGATTAAATAACTTACCAAATGCCACACAGCTGGTAGATGGCAGCAGGAACGTAAATGGAGCCATTCTAGCTCTGAAGTGAGTATTAACCACGCTTTGGCTTAGATGTAGTTTTGTTAGCTTACTAGTAAATGGTTCGAACTTGACCTGATTCTGATAATTCTCAAATCCTTAACTTACAAACACTTGAAAATATTCAATGTCACAGACCTCTTCATGCTATGCTTTTCTCTCTGAGAGGTATACTGGGATTCCCCGTGGCGATCAGAGTGGGGGCATCCTTCCCCTCCTTCACTTCATGGTCATAAGCCCCTGCACATTTTCAGCACTTAGTTATCTCATGACTTTGGGGAAAGCTTTTTTTTGCGGGGGGCGCAGGGAGGGGGTTTGTCCTTCATTGACAGTTTTCTTTTTAGGGTACTTGTCCTTAGGCA